>NC_138295.1:17285000-17322500 GCF_965601325.2 Salmo salar
ACAAAATAATCTCAAAATTAAAATTCTAGTATTATACGGCATTTTAAAGATACTTTACTTGTTAATCCAATCACATTGTCCGATTTCAAAAAGGCTTTACGGTGAAAGCAAAACATTAGATTATTTTAGCATAGCACCTTAGCAAAAAAGAAAAGCAATTTTCCAAGCACGGATAGCCATCACAAAACCAGATATACAGCTAAAATTAAGCACTAACCTTTAACAATCTTCATCAGATGACACTCCTAGGACATCATGTTAGACAATACATGCATTTTTTGTTCGATCAACTTTATATTTATATCCAAAAACCCAATTTTTACATTGGCGCTTGACGTTCAGAAAATGTTTTCTCCTCATAACTTCCAGTGAATAGGCACATTTAATTTACAGAAGAACTCATAAACTTTGACAAAATTTATAACAATTATTTAAAGAATTAGAGATAATCTACTCCTTTATGCAACCACTTTGTCAGATTTCAAAATAACTTTACGGAAAAAGCACATTGTTCAATATTCTGAGTACAGAACTTAGCCTTCAATGCTAAGCTATACAGTTAGCCTACAACCACGACGTCGACAAATCTCTAACAATATGTTCGAAATATTTACTTACCTTTGCTGATCTTGGGCGGAATGCACTCGGATGGGCACCCACTTCCACAAGAAATGTTCATTTGTTCTGCAAAGTCCATCATTTATGTCCAAATACGTCTGTTTTGTTGACCCATCCAGAACACTTTACAATGCCATGTGGCGTGGACGCAAATCCATAGACGAAATGTTCAAGGTCTATTACCATTTGTAGAAACACATCAAACGATGTTTACAATCAATCCTTTAGGGTATTTTTAACGTAAAATTGCAATAATTTTACAACCGGGCAATAGGTATTCATCCCAGAAGAAAAATAAAAAACAACCAAGTCACGTGCACCCGCGTCATAAGACACCTGTCCTCAGACTGGCCAGTGATTGACTGAGCCATAATTTTCTGCCCGGTAACAGGTGACGGATGAAACCAGTTCCTAAAGATTGTTGACAGCCAATGGAAGAGTTAGGAGGTGCAACGTAAATCCTATGTCACTGTAGTTTTTCAAGGGATTCAAAAGAAAAACAACATTTCTAATTTCTCCCACTTCCTGATTCAATTTTTCTAAAATGTTTTGCCTGCCATATGAGTTCTGTTACACTCACAGACACCATTCAATCAGTTTTAGAAACTTCAGAGTGTTTTCTATCCAAATCTACTAATAATATACATATTCTATTTTCTGGGCCAGAGTAGTAACCTGTTTAAATTGGGTATGTTTTTCATCCGGCAGTGAAAATACTGCCCCCTAGCCCCAACAGGGGCTAGGGGGCAGTATTCATAGTGTGTTCATAGTATGACTGTCATAGACTGTTAGCTAAAGTGTCACGTTCTGACCAGTAAAGGGGTATTTGTTATTGTAGTTTGGTCAGGACGTGGCAGGGGGGTATTTGTTTTATGTGGTTCGGGGTTTGTTAGTATATGTGTTTATGTAGAGGGGTGTTTGGTTAGAGTATTCCGGGGTTTTTGGGTTATGTTCTTTATTTTGTATTTATATGTTCTGTCTATGTTGTGTATTTCTTTGTTGGCCTGGTATGGCTCTCAATCAGGAACAGCTGTACATCGTTGTTGCTGATTGAGAGTCATACTTAGGTAGCCTGTTTTCACCTGTCTCTTTGTGGGAAGTTGTTGTTGTACTGCTGTGTGTTAGCCTGCAACACTGTTCGTTCGATCGTTTTCTTGTTTTGTTTGTTACGTGTTCTATTAAAGTTAAGATGAGCACTCAACCCGCTGCGCCTTGGTCCATGATGTATGACGACCGTTACAGAACTTCCCACCACCAACGGACCAAGCAGTGGAGGAAGGAGCACGATGAAGAAGGATGGACATGGGCGGAAATGAGGATGAGCATACCCAGGGCTATGGAGGAGTTAAGGGAGCCGGAGAGGCAGCCCCAATAATTTTCTTTGGGGGGGGGGGGGCACACGGGTAGTTTGGCTGGGCCAGGGTTAAGCCCCAAGCCAACTCCCCGTGCTTATCGGAGGCAGCTTGTTACTGGTCAGGCCCCGTGCTATGGGGTGATGCGCACGGCGTCGAGGCAGAGCATTCACAGGCCGGTGTGCGCAGTGCCAGCGCCCCGCATTTGCCAGGGGGAAGCGGGCATCCAGCCAGTAAGGGTGGTGCCAGTACTGCGCTCAAGACCGCCAGTGCGCCTTCACGGCCCAGTGTGTCCTGTTCCTGCTCCTCGCACTAGCCTTGCGGTGCGTGTATCCAGTCTGGCATCTCCAGTACCAGCCCCACGCACCAGGCCTCCAGTGCATCAGCCCAGTCCAACTCGTCCTGTTCCTGCTCCCCGCACTAGCCTTGGGGTGCGTGTATCCAGTCTGGCGTATCCAAAGCCAGTCCCACGCACCAGGCCTCCAGTGCGTCAGCCCAGTCCAACTCGTCCTGTTCCTGCTCCTCGCACTAGCCCTGAGGTGCGTGTATTCAGTCTGGCGTATCCAAAGCCAGTCCCACGCACCAGGCCTCCAGTGCGTCAGCCCAGTCCAACTCGTCCTGTTCCTGATCCTCGCACTAGCCTTGGGGTGCGTGTCTCCAGTCTGGTACCTCCACTACCAGCTCCACACATCAGGCTTTCAGTGCGCAGTCCCCGTCCAGAGCTTCCGACGACAGTACCCCGTCCAGAGCTTCCGACAATAGTGCCCCGTCCAGAGCTTCCGGAAACAGTGCCCCGTCCAGAGTGTCCGGCGACAGTGCCCCGTCTAGAGATGGCCCACAGTCCGGAACCGAGAGAGACGGCCCACAGTCCGGAACCGAGTGAGACGGCCTACAGTCCGGAGCCGAGTGAGACGGCCTACAGTCCGGAGCCGAGTGAGACGGCCTACAGTCCGGAGCCGAGTGAGACGGCCTACAGTCCGGAGCCGAGTGAGACGGACTACAGTCCGGAACCGAGTGAGTCGGCCTACAGTCCGGAATCGACGCAGCCAGAGTCGCCCTACAGTCCAGAGCTCCCAAAGTCGCCCTACAGTCCAGAGCTCCCAGAGTCGCCCTACAGTCCGGAGCTCCCAGAATCGTCCTTCAGCCCGAGGTCTACAGCGAAGTGCTTCAGCCCGAGGTCAACAGCGACGTGCCTCAGCCAGAGGTATTCAGCGGGGGTGGACAGGTTAGGTGGGGGACTAAGGCCAGAGCCTGAGCCACCTCCACAGTAGGAGGATTGGGGAGGGGGGGTGTAGCATGGGAACCGTCGGTGACGGCAGCCACCCTCCCTTCCCTCCCTTTAGTTTGGGGGGTTTATTTTTGTGCTTATTTTTTGTGTGAGGTGCATCCGGGGTCTGCACCTTTGGGGGGGGTACTGTCACGTTCTGACCAGTAAAGGGGTTATTTGTTATTGTAGTTTGGTCAGGACGTGGCAGGGGGGTATTTGTTTTATGTGGTTGTACTGCTGTGTGTTAGCCTGCAACACTGTTCGTTCGATCATTTTCTTGTTTTGTTTGTTACGTGTTCTATTAACCTCTTGGGGCTAGGTGGGACGCTAGCGTGCCACCCGTGGTGCACTCCATCAACAGCAGGTGCATTTCAAGAGCGGCAAATTTGAATCCAAATAAATGTCAAAATTCAAATTTTTCAAAAATACAACTATTTTACACCATTTGAAAGATAAACATCTCCTTAATCTAACCACGTTTTACGATTTCAAAAAGGTTTTACGGCGAAAGCATAAATTTAGAGTATGTTAGGACAGTACATTTACAAGAGTTGTGTGTAATGTTTTGTCAAGTCAAAGACAGGGTCACCAAAACCATAAAACCAGCTAAAATGATGCACTAACCTTTTACAATCTCCATCAGATGACACTCCTAGGACATTATGTTAGACAATGCATGCATTTTTAATTCTATCAAGTTCATATTTATATCCAAAAACAGCGTTTTACTATGGCATTGATGTTGAGGAAATCGTTTCCCTCCAATAACCGGCAGTCAAGTCAGCGTCACAAATTAAATAATTAAAATTAGAAAACATTGGTAAAATATTATATTGTCATTTAAAGAATTATAGATTTACATCTCTTGAACTCAATCAACTTGCCAGATTTAAAAATAACCTTACTGGGAAATCACACTTTGCAATAATCTGAGCACTGCGCCCAGAAAAATACGCGTTGCGATACAGACTAGACGTCATGTTGGGGAGATCTAAAATCGAAAATACTATGTAAATAATCCATTACCTTTGATTCTCTTCATCAGATGTCACTTCCAGGTATCACAGGTCCATAACGAATGTAGTTTTGTTCAAAAAAGCTCATCATTTATGTCCAAAAATCTCCGTCTCGTTAGCACATGATGTAAGCCAGCCGGACTTCTCGTCATGAACGAGGGGAAAAAATATATTTCCGTTCGTTCAAACATGTCAAACGTTGTATAGCATAAATCATTAGGGCCTTTTTTAACCAGAACATGAATAATATTCAAGGTGGACGAATGCATACTCTTTTATAACGTATTGGAACGAGGGTACCCAACATGAACTCGCGCGCCAGGTGTCTAATGGGACATCATCGTTCCATGGCTCTTGTTCGGTCAGATCTCCCTCCAGAAGACTCAAAACACTTTGTAAAGGCTGGGGACATCTAGTGGAAGCAATAGGAAGTGCCAAAATATTCCTAAACCCCTGTGTTTTTCAATGGGATAGGTTTAAAGTCAATACAACACATCAGGTATCCACTTCCTGTCAGAAAATGTCTCAGGGTTTTGCCTGCCAAATGAGTTCTGTTATACTCACAGACACCATTCAAACAGTTTTAGAAACTTTTGAGTGTTTTCTATCCATATATAATAAGTATATGCATATTCTAGTTACTGGGTAGGATTAGTAACCAGATTAAATCGGGTACATTTTTTTTATCCAGACGTGCAAATGCTGCCCCCTAGACCCAACAGGTTAAAGTTAAGATGAGCACTCAACCCGCTGCGCCTTGGTCCATGATGTACGACGACCGTTACATAAAGCTAACAGATCTGGGACCTAGCTATATTAATAAAGAGCACTACAGTGCCTTCAGAAAGTATTCACATCCCTTGACTTTTTCAAAATGTTGTGTTACAAAGTGGGATCAAAATGGATTAAATTGTCCTTTTTTTTGTCAACGATCTACACAGAATACTCTGTAAGGAAAAATTATAACATTTGTAAAAGATTTATGAAAAATAAAAATAATATTTCTTGATTAGATAAGTATTCAACCCCCTGAGTCAATGTTAGAATCAACTTTGACAGTGATTACAGCTGTGAGTCTTTCTGAGGTAGTCTCTAAGACCTTTTCACACCCGGATTGTGCAATACTTGCCCATTATTCTTTAAAAAATTCTTCCTTGCTAGAACACAATTTTTATGTCCTGCAATAGATATTCAGGCAGATTTAAGTCAAAACAGGAACATTCACTGCCTTCTTGGTAAGGAACTCCAGTGTAGATTTGGCCTTGTGTTTTAGGTTATTGTCCTGCTGAAAGGTGAATTCATCTCCCAGTGTCTGGTGGAAAGCAGACTGAACCAGGTTTTCATCTTGGATTTTGTTGTTGCTTAGCTCCATTCTGTTTATTTTTTATCCTGAAAAACTCCCCAGTTGTATTATTTCAATCAAATGAAAGCATACATGCTTGCTTTATTAACAAGGTCTAATGAGTAGAACATGTTGTTAATTCAACGTTGTCTGCATCTGGGTCTTACCTTGAAACGTGATAGATCTTTTCACTCAGTCAATTATGTTAGTATTGTGGAGTAACTACAATGTTGTTGATCCATCCTGAGTTTTCACCTATCACAGCCATGTAACTATTTTAAAGTCACCATTGGCCTCATGATGAAATCCATGAGCGGTTTCCTCCCTCTGCGGAAACTGAGTTAGGAGGACGCCCGTATCTTTGTAGTGACTGGTTGTATTGATACACCATCCAATGTAATTAATCATTTCACCATGCTCAAAATGTATATTTAATGTCTGCCCCCTCCACCCCATCTACCAACAGGTGCCCTTCGTTGTGATGCATTGGAAAACCTCACTGGTCTTTGTCATTGTATCTGTGTTTGAAATTCACTGATTGACTGAGGGACCTTACAGATAATTGTATGTGTGGGCTACAGAGAAGAGGTAGTCATTCCAAAATCATGTTAAACACACAGTCCATGACTTGTTAAGCAATTTTTTACTCCTGAACTTATTGACTCAAAGACATTTCAGCTTTTCCTTTTTAATTAATTTGTTAACATTTAGAGAATATTTTTTTTGCCACTTTGAAATTATGGGGTATTCTGTGTAGGCCTGTTACAAAAGAAAATCGCAATTTTATCCATTTTAAACACAACTAAATGTGGACAATGTCAAGGGGTGTGAATTCTTTCTGAAGGCAGTGTATAACAACTTCACGTCTTCATGAGTTCATAGTTTTTGGTTGTCTAGTTTTGAAGTATTTTAGTACCACTTCTGTCCCACTGTAAATGTGTAACGTACAATTAGTGTAACTGAAAGAGTAGGACTATGGAACCGTCTCTGTTTGGGACTGGTGTTAAGTATTCAATGACAACTGACTTAGTGTAAAGTGTTCTGTGAAGACATTGATCATGAAAGAACTTCTTTAGTCCTGTTTTATCTGACTGACAGACTGACAGACAGAGGGCCTCCCTGGGTGGGGAGTATATTGGGACACACACACACACACACACACACACACACACACACACACACGTCTCTATGAAAATAGTCTTTATGTCAACGGCGCTTCCTGGTTTAAATGAGGGTTAAATATAAAACACATTCACTTTTTTAACTATTACACAACAACAATAACAAACCCTAAAAGTTGACAAACAATCACAGGGAAGAGTGTTTATCACAAAACATAAACAACCTTTTCAACAGTAGCACGGTACTATGGCCACCCTGTCAACTCTCTGGGATGATGCTCTGTCAGTCTCACTGTTTTATCTCACTCCTTGTAATCTAAAAGTTCTCTAAGACAACATGTAAAAGTAGTACCAAGAAAACCCTACTAAATTGGGGAGAACCCAAAAATGTCAATACAATAATAGACTGGAGCTTGCAGGGGCGGACTGGGACACTAATTCAGCCCTGGCATTTTATCCGCACTAGTCAAATCAGTGTGAGCGCCCCATTGTTTTTCTACATCAGATCTACCCATTGTATTTCTAAGTGGGTTTCCTACCTGGGTGAGATGTCACATCCCTGCTGCATGAAGGCTCCCAGGGAGAACCAGAGAGAGTTGAAGATGCCAAACTCGTTGGTCTGTTCCTGATTCTGCTGGTTCTGGCCTGGCTGACCAGGACTCTGCCCCGACTGTAACCCAGCACCGGACCCCGTCGGCTGGGTAGGGGTCTGGGGGTCGGCCCCCTCCTCATAGTCCTCTGCGTGCCACTCGTAGGGGCTGAAGCGGCTCACCAGGAACAGGACCACGCTCACACCGATGTAGGCGAACACGATACACATCCAGATCTCGTAGGCCAGCGGGTCCAAGAAGGAGAAGACACCTGGTTTAGACTTGGTGGGCTTCTTGATCATGATGGAGATACCCAGAGACATGAAGGGCTTGGAGAAGTCGATCACCTCTTCTCGGACCAGGGTGATGGTCAGCGGGGCTACCGCCACGTCTGCTTTCTGGAGGAGAGAAGGGGTAAGGGGGAGGAACATAAGGATAGAGAAAGTGAGGGAAGGAGGGAGGTAGAGACGGAGGGAGGGCGACAAAGAGGTAGAGAGGGAAGGAGGAATGCAAGAGAGGTAGGGAGGGAGGGAGGGAGGGAGGGAGGGAGGGAGGGAGGGAGGGAGGGAGGGAGGGAGGGAGGGAGGGAGGGAGGGAGGGAGGGAGGGAGGGAGGGAGGGAAAGAGAGACATGTTAGAGAGGTAGGGAGGGAGGGTGGGAGGGAAGGAGGGAGGGAGAGGGAAAGAGAGACATGTTAGAAAGGGAGGGAGGGAGGGAGGGAGGGAGGGAGGGAGGGAGGGAGGGAGGGAGGGAGGGAGGGAGGGAGGGAGGGGGGAGGGAGGGAGGGAGGGAGGGAGGGAGGGAGGGAGGGAGGTAGAAATGCAATGCGTTAGAGAGGTAGGGAGAGATGGAGGGAGGGAGACGTGTTAGAGAGGTAGGGAGAGAAAGAGAGACATGTTAGAGAGGTAGGGAGAGAAAGAGAGACGTGTTAGAGAGGTAGGGAGAGAAAGAGAGACATGTTAGAGAGGTAGGGAGAGAAAGAGAGACGTGTTAGAGAGGTAGGGAGAGGAAAAGAGAGACATGTTAGAGAGGTAGGAAGAGAAAGAGAGACATGTTAGAGAGGTAGAGAGAGAAAGAAAGACATGTTAGAGAGGTAGGGAGAGGGAAAGAGAGACATGTTAGAGAGGTAGGAAGAGAAAGAGAGACATGTTAGAGAGGTAGGGAGAGAAAGAGAGACGTGTTAGAGAGGTAGGGAGAGAAAGAGAGACATGTTAGAGAGGTAGGGAGAGAAAGAGAGACGTGTTAGAGAGGTAGGAAGAGAAAGAGAGACATGTTAGAGAGGTAGGGAGAGAAAGAGAGACATGTTAGAGAGGTAGGGAGAGGGAAAGAGAGACATGTTAGAGAGGTAGGAAGAGAAAGAGAGACATGTTAGAGAGGTAGGGAGAGGGAAAGAGAGACATGTTAGAGAGGTAGGAAGAGAAAGAGAGATGTTAGAGAGGTAGGGAGAGGGAAAGAGAGACATGTTAGAGAGGTAGGGAGAGGGAAAGAGAGACATGTTAGAGAGGTAGGGAGAGAAAGAGAGACATGTTAGAGAGGTAGGGAGAGGGAAAGAGAGACATGTTAGAGAGGTAGGGAGAGGGAAAGAGAGACATGTTAGCAAGAAATATTTGAGGTGTGTTGTCACCTTGACCCTGAGCTACACTCAAGCAGAGAAAATATTCAAAACAATAGGATATACCAAGGTGTATACAGATGCATGATCTTAATTTGAGCCAGTTTGCTACAGCAGGAAAATAATCCTGCAGCAACGGAAATGTGAATTATTATGTGGATTATAATATATATTTTTTTTGTAGGTACATTTTTCTTTCGGACAAATCAAGTCTGACATTTTGAAGTGGAAATTACAAACTTTAGAATCCTTTATAAACCTTAAATACACTACAAGTTTGCATTTCCTGCCATGCAGGAAAATTATCAACAACAAAAGAGTGATCAAATGATCAAAAGATCCTACATCTGCAAATAATTTTTTTTTTTCTACATCCGGAAATAGAGCTAGATACTGTCCAGTGCAGTAGGTGTGCTGGAGGAGGACAAAGAAGGAGAGAAAATACTGTAAATTGGCATTATACACTGAGTGTCCAAAGCATTACAACGTGCTCTTTCCATGACATAGACTGACCAGGTGAATCCAGGTAAGAGCCATGATCCCTTATTGATGTCACTTGTTAAATCCACTTCAATCAGTGTCGATGAAGGGGAGGAGACAGGCTAAAGAAGGATTTTTAAGCCTGGACACAATTGAGATGAATTGTGTATGTGTGCCATTCAGAGGGTGAATGGGCAAGATAACATATTGAAGTGCCTTTGAACGGGGTATGGTAGTAGGTGTTAGGATCACCGATTAGAGTCAAGAACTGCAACACTGCTGTTTTCACACTCAACAGTTTCCTGTGTGTATCAAGAATGGTCCACCACCCAAAGGACATCCAGACAACTTGATACAACTGTGGGAAGCAGTGGAGTCAACATGGGCCAGCATCCCTGTGGATCTCAATATTAGGAAGGTGTTCCTAATGCTTGGTGTACTTAGTGTATATACAGCATGAGGCTGTACACATACAGAGGTTTTGTTAATTCATCAGGTCATCACAAAGACCCCTTTAACAGCAGAGATCAGTGCCATGGTGTGAAATGGGTCCTCTTGGTTACAAATCCATTTCCAATGGAAATTGTGTGTGTGTCTGTGGGCAGATTGCAGGCGCAGAGATGGGACAGAACATTTCCAGTTGTTCTTCAGTTACGGTAAATAAACGTAAGCTCCCAGTCACTTTCTCTCTCTACCAGGGATAGAGAGAGAGAGAGAGAGAGAGAGAGAGAGAGAGAGAGAGAGAGAGAGAGAGAGAGAGAGAGAGAGAGAGAGTGTCCACTGTATCCTAAGCTATATAAATTGTTGGAAACTAATTTTCTGTGAAAAAAATAATATTTCTTTAAAAATATCTAATAGATCTAATATGTTTTGCAGGTGGTATCATAGAGAACATTAAAGTGGCAAAAAGAAAAATTGTGCGTTGTCATCGTCATAAAAATAGAATGTGACAAATATGAATGTTACCCACCTCCATGAATGTTATGAGCACTTACTAACCCACTTATAAGCTCTAATAACCACCTTATGAGCACTCACCCCATACACCAGCTCTCCAACCATGCCGTTCCACATCTTGGTCTCGGAGTCTCTGGCTCCATATTTACCATCTGAGACCACCTTCAGTTTGTAGTGGTAGCCAACGTGCTTGGCGATCTCAGCTGCTAGCTCCACGATGTAACCCTCGTACTTATCGTTCCCTGACAGCTGATCATGGTTCTTCTTCAGCATCACGTATGGGGATTCCTGTAGGAGAAGGAGGGCAGATGCAGTCAGGGCTGGGGTCAATTCCATTGATATTCCAATTTAGGTAGTACACTGAATAGTTTTTGGGGGGGAATTGGGTTTATTTTCTGAATTGACTCAAATTAAAATGGAATTGAACTCAAGCCTGGATAGAGTTCCAATATTTTTATTTAACTACGCAATTCAGTTAAGAACAATTTCTTATTTACAACGACGGCCTAGGAACAGTGGGTTAACTGCCTTGTTCAGGGGCAGAAGGACAGATTTTTACCTTGTCAGCTCGGGGATTCGATCTAGTAACCTTTTGGTTACTGGCCCAAGGCTCTAACCACTAGGCTACCTGCCGCCACATTAAAGGTAATTATAAACCGGGTGGTTCGAGCCCTGAATGCTGATTGGCTAAAAGCTGTGGTATATCAGACCATATATAGTACCAGTAGTATGACAAAAACATTTTTTTTACTTCTCTAATTACTAGGGCTGTCCCCGAATAAAAAAAAATATTGGTTTACCGAAAGTGATTGGTCAAAATGTTTAAATGTGTATTTTTCCGTATATAGACACACCCTTTGTGTTTTAATAAAATCAAATATATGCTTGTCTGTTTGATGAAATAAGACACACATTACTCAAGAGGGAGCCAGAGATCAAGATAACCAGAAGAGAAAAAAACCTGAACGACCATCCTCCTTCCGCTCCTGCTGGCTTTCGCAGATTCTGCCATTACTCTACCGATCTGCATGCCAGTTATGGTTTTCATATGCAAGTTTTGGTGGAACAGTTTCATTTAATTTATAATAACGCCTTCGTATCTCAAAATCATTGTCATGTTGTTCATCAAAATTCTATCCAAATCTAAATAAAAATGATACAAACCTAAAAAGTAACTTATATTGCCATTGTCAACTATGTAACAATTGCCTAGAAAGGCAACAAATAAAAACATTGCAGCCTGCAGGTAGAAAATATCCTGATAAAAATAAATATCCTATAAATTACATTTGCTAAGCATGGCCTGTCTGCACCGAAATTCAAACACTATCACTTGGACCCACCCAAGGCTCGCTTTAGCAAACTTGCAACATTATGTAAAATATTCAGGGCCCTCAGTTTCCTGCTCCAGTGAGGTCGGGACAGACACAGCTGGAGGCTGTTTTACGCGAGGAATAAGAGCTCATCAGGTAGACCTATTTTATGACGTTTCCACTGGATTAGAGCATGACATTTTTCCCTTTCACGCTGAGTGGTTATCGAAAGGGAGAGAGCTGGAAAGATTTTCAAATACAATGAGGAACTATTGTCATTCTCAGTGGATGGAACAGACGTTGTTTGCTTGCTGTTTGAGGTGAAGAAAACATTACATTGAGAAGCTCCACAGCTCATTAGTGGTGGTGCATTAAGCCAATCAGAAATACTATCAGTTCCCCAAATGGGCACGTTTATATGCCTACATTTGCGTACAGGCCAGGTAGCCTATAGGTCTACTTCGTAATCAGATGCATATCCTTACACAACATTGACAGAAGCGCTCCAAATAAAAGACAATGACTAATTGAAAAAACTTTAATGGAATGAAATAAAACAAACTTGTTTCTCACAAATGTAGCATCGGTTGTGGGCTCTGCAAACAACGTGTCCACTCTGACAATGAGAACGGTAAAAGACTATAATAATAATATATTGAATGCATTAACAGAAATAACCATAACCAAACAAACATTGTGGATTAAAAATGATAGGAATTAATAGTAAATGTAGGCTACTGCTGGTGATATATGTAATGGGGAATTGATAGACACTAAGAATCAAGGCAAACAATTCACACAATGAAGTTATGAAACAATTAATGTGCACAAATTAGCGGGAGAGAGCGCATTCTGGAGAGAGATGTGCATTGTGCAGCCACACCCCTTCTTCTTGGACTGAGCCATCCCCGCGGCCTCCGCTATGGATCAGTCCTCGGCCTCCGCTATGGATCAGTCCTCGGCCTCCGCTACGGATCAGTCCTCGGCCTCCGCTACGGATCAGTCCTCGGCCTCCGCTACGGATCAGTCCTCGGCCTCCTCTACGGATCAGTCCTCGGCCTCCGCTACGGATCAGTTCTCGGCCTCCGTTACGGATCAGTCCTCGGCCTCCGCTATGGATCAGTCCTCGGCCTCCGCTATGGATCAGTCCTCGGCCTCCGCTATGGATCAGTCCTCGGCCTCCGCTATAGATCAGTCTCGGCCTCCGCTATAGATCAGTCTCGGCCTCCGCTATGGATCAGTCCTCGGCCTCCGCTATGGATCAGTCCTCGGCCTCCGCTATGGATCAGTCCTCGGCCTCCGCTATGGATCAGTCCTCGCCTCCGCTATGGATCAGTCCTCGGCCTCCGCTATGGATCAGTCCTCGGCCTCCGCTATGGATCAGTCCTCGGCCTCCGCTATGGATCAGTCCTCGGCCTCCGCTATGGATCAGTCTCGGCCTCCGCTATGGATCAGTCCTCAGCCTCCGCAATGGATTAGTTCACTGAGATGGGCGCGAATAAGACAGATGTCTCGTGTGCAATAATTTTTTTATATATATATTGCGACTGCTCGACAACAAAAAATCGACCAGTTAAGTAATTGAGGTCAGCCCTACTAATTCATTTGGTAACAAGTTTATAATAGCAATATGGCACCTCGGGGGTTTGTGGTATATTGCCACTATACCACGGCTAAGGGCTGTATCCAGGCACTCCACGTTGCGTCATGTTTAGAACAGCCCTTAGCCGTGGTATATTGGCCATATACCACACCCCCTCAGGCCTTATTGCTTAAATATAGGACGGATTGATACAGGTTAGTACCAGAGAGTGTGATGATGTGGAACATGATCTAATGTAGTGCATTCCTGTTAACCTAGAGACAGGATGTGCCACACCCTGATCTGTTTCACCTGTCTATGTGATTGTCTCTAACCCCCTCCAGGTGTCGCCCATCTTCCCCATTATCCCCTTTGTATTTATACCTGTGTTCTCTGTTTGTCTGTTGCCAGTTCATCTTGTTTGTCAAGTCAACCAGCGTTTTTCGTCTTAGCTCCTGCTTCTCCCCAGTCTCTTTTTCTCGCCCTCCTGGTTTTGACCCCGGTCTATCCCGTCTCTGAGCCTGCCTGCCGGACCACTTTGCCTGCCCCTGAGCCTGCCTGCCGTCCTGTACCTTTGCCCCACCTCTGGTTACCGACCTCTGCCTGACCCGACCCTGAGCCTGCCTGCCGTCCTGTACCTTTCCCCCACTACTCTGGTTACCGACCTCTGCCTGACCCGACCCTGGGCCTGCCTGCCATCCTGTACCTTTCCCCCACTACTCTGGTTACCGACCTCTGCCTGACCCGACCCTGATCCTGCCTGCCGTCCTGTACCTTTCCCCCACTACTCTGATTATTGACCCCTGCCTGACCCGACCCTGATCCTGCCTGCCGTCCTGTACCTTTCCCCCACTACTCTGGTTACCGACCCCTGCCTGCCTTGGCCTGTCGTTTGCCTGCCCTGTTGCTGAAATAAACATTTTTACTCTGACAGTCTTCATCTGGGTCTTACCTTCAAACCTGATAGAATGAATTGTGATGACAGAGAGTCTGGGGGTTGTAAAATAGGATCCTTATAGCAGTCGTAAGGGAAGACATGTTGAAGGAGGCAGCAGAATCACATGCACAAGTTGTGCTTTCATTTAGGTCCACAGTTGGCGATGGTGGTCCAAACGTTATTGACAATATATCCAAAATTATAAAAAGTGTATGTTTACAAATGTATCAAAATAACTGTCTTCCCTGTGGCTCAGTTGGTAGAGCATGGTGTGTGCAACGCCAGCATGGTGTGTGCAACGCCAGGGTTGTGGGTTCGATTCCCACGGGGGGCCAGTACAAAAACAACAAAAAAATGCATGAAATGTATGCATTCACTACTGTAAGTCGCTCTGGATAAGAGCGTCTGCTAAATGACTAAAATGTAAATAACTTCTTCATGAAAAGAAAATGTCTTGGAGCAGGCAAATCTGCCTACTCAGGTCGGGGTATCAGGTTCTTGTCAGCCTCCCCTCACAATGAGCAAGATTAATCTGACAAAATAGCCCCAAAACAGGAATTTGTATTATTTTAGGCCCTTAACTGATATTCAATGTAAAATGCATAATCCAAAATTATGAATTAAATCGTATATTAGTAGTTTTATAGAATGATCTTCTACCTCATCAGTCTTGCAAATGTGTATGTGGACTTGAAACATTGTGCCCACTCACAGGATTGGAAATGGTAAGTGAAATGCAACAATATTGTACCAAAATGAAACAACATTTCTACAATACTGCAATAAAAGTTAAGGAATGAAATTTAACACAGGTGATTATTGTAAATTCACGTGGAATATAGATTTAACAGAAATGTAGGCTAGTTTATCAAGGGGAAACATTAACAAACATTTAGAATGTGGAAACAAAAGCGCTCTGAAATTGCGAGTTTGGAGAGCGCACTAGTTGACTGTCTAGTGAGTCAATGGGATTACTACCACAGGGATTCCTACCCTATTCTAAAGAGAGTGAGATCAGTTCATTTGATAGGGAAGTACAGATAATGTAGCCATGGTTTTTATAATCAGAAATACACTATATATACAAAAGTATGTGGACACCCTTTCAAATTAGTGGATTCGCTTATTTCAGCCTCACCCATTGCTGACAGGTGTATAAAATCGAGCAGACAGCCATGTGATCTCCATAGACAAACATTGGCAGTAGAATGGACTTACTGAAGAGCTCAGTGACTTTCAATGTAGCACCGTCATAGGATGCCACCTTTCCAACAAGTCAGTTTGTCACATTTTTGTGTTGTTATTGTGTGCTGTTATTGTGAAGTGTAAACGTCTAGGAGCAACAATGGCTCAGCCGCAAAGTGGTAGGCCACACAAGCTCACAGAACAGGATAGCCGAGGGCTGAAGCACGTAGCGCATAAAAATCACTACCGAGTTCCAAACTGCCTCTGGAAGCAACGTCAGCACAATAACTGTTCGTCGGGTGCTTCATGAAATGGGTTTCCATCTCTGAGCAGCCGCACACAAGCCTAAGATCACCATGCGCAATGCCAAGCATCGGCTGGAGTGATGTAAAGCTCGCCACCATTGGACTCTGGAGCAGTGGAAATGCGTTCTCTGGAGTGATGAATCACACTTCACCATCTGGCAGTCCAATGGACGAATCAGGGTTTGGCGGATGCCAGTAGAACGCTACCTGCCCCAATGCATAGTGCCAACTGTAACGTTTGGTAGAGGAGGAATAATGGTCTGGGGCTGTTTGGCTAGGCCCCTTAGTTCCAATGAAGGGAAATCTAAATGGTACAGCATACAATGACTTTCTAGACAATTCTGTGCTTCCAACTTTGTGGCAACAGTTTAGGGAAGGCCCTTTCCTGTTACAGCATGACAATGTCCTGTGCACAAAGCGAGGTCCATGCAGAAATGGTTTGTCGAGATCGGTGTGGAAGAACTTGACTGACCTGCACAGAGCCCTGACCTCAACCCCATCAAACACCTGTGGGATTAATTGGAACGCCGACTGAGAGCCAGGCCTAATAGCCCAACGTCAGTGCCCAACCTCACTCATGCTCTTATGGCTGAATGGAAGCAAGCAATATTCCATCATCTAGTGGAAAGCCTTCCCAGAAGAGTGGAGGTTCTTATAGCAGCAAAGGGGGACCAACTCCATATTAATGCCCGTGATTTTGGAATGAGATGTTTGACGAGCAGGTGTCCACATGCCTTCGGAAAGTATTCAGACCGCTTGACATTTTCCAAATTTTGTTACATTATAGCCTTAATCTAAGATAGATTTTTTTTTTAATCCTCAGCAATCTACACACAATACCTCATAATGACAAAGTGAAAACAGGTTTTTAGACATTTTTGCAAATAAAAATAAAAAAACAGAAATACCTTATTTAAGTATTCAGACCCTTTGCTATGAGATTCGAAATGAACCTGTTTAGGATAGGGGGCAGTATTTTCACGGCCGGATAAAAAACGTACCCGATTTAATCCGGTTATTACTCCTGCCCAGAAACTAGAATATGCATATAATTAGTAGATGTGGATAGAAAACACCCTAAAGTTTCTAAAACTGTTTGAATGGTGTCTGTGAATATAACAGAACTCATATGGCAGGCCAAAACCTGAGAAGATTCCATACAGGAAGTGCCCTCTCTGACCATTTCTTGTCCTTCTATAGCCTCTTTATGGAAAATAGAGGATCTCTGCTGTAACGTGACATTTTCTAAGGCTCCCATAGGCTCTCAGAAGGCGCCAGAACGGGGAATGATGACTCTGCAGTCCCTGGGCGAAAAACGGTAGGGGTTTTTCTCGGGCGTGTGCGTGCATGTGAAGACACCATTTTCTATTTTCAGTGTTTGAACGAAAACAAGGTCTCCCGGTCGGAATATTATCGCTATTTTACGAGAAAAATCGCATAAAAATTGATTTTAAACAGCGTTTGACATGCTTCGAAGTACGGTAATGGAATATTTTGCATTTTTTTGTCACGATACGCGCCGGCGCATCACCCTTCGGATAGTGTCTTGAACGCAAGAACAAACGCAGCTATTTGGATATAACTATGGATTATTTGGAACCAAAACAACATTGGGTGTTGAAGTAGAAGTCCTGGGAGTGCATTCTGACGAAGAACAGCAAAGGTAATCCAATTTTTCTTATAGTAAATCTGAGTTTGGTGAGTGCCAAACTTGGTGGGTGTCAAAATAGCTAGCCATGATGGCCGGGCTATCTACTCAAAATATTGCAAAATGTGCTTTCACCGAAAAGCTATTTTAAAATCGGACACCGCGATTGCATGAAGGAGTTCTCTATCTATAATTCTTAAAATAATTGTTATGTTTTTTGTGAACGTTTATCGTGAGTAATTTAGTAAATTCACCGGAAGTTTTCGGTGGGTATGCTAGTTCTGAACGTCACATGCTAATGTAAAAAGCTGTTTTTTGATATAAATATGAACTTGATTGAACAAAACATGCATGTATTGTATAACATAATGTCCTAGGGTTGTCATCTGATGAAGATCATCAAAGGTTAGTGCTGCATTTAGCTGTGGTTTTGGATGTTGTGACATTATATGCTAGCTTGAAAAATGGGTGTGGCTGGGTACTCTCCTGACATAATCTAATGTTTTGCTTTCGTTGTAAAGCCTTTTTGAAATCGGACAATGTGGTTAGATAAAGGAGAGTCTTGTCTTTAAAATGGTGTAAAATAGTCATATGTTTGAAAAATTGAAGTTTGGGGATTTTTGAGGAGTTTGTAATTCGCGCCACGCTCTACCATTGGATATTGGCGAGGCGTTCCGCTAGCGGAACATCTAGATGTAAGAGGTTTTAAGCTCAAGTGCATCCTGTTTCCATTGATCATCCTTGAGATCTTTCTACAATGTCATTGGAGTCCACCTGTGGTAAATTCATGTGATTGGACATAATTTGGAAAGGCACATAACTGTCTATATAAGGTCCCACAGTTGACAGTGCATGTCAGAGCAAAAACCAAGCCATGAGGTCGAAGGAATTGTCTGTAGAGCTCCGAGACAGGATTGTATCAAGGTACAGATCTGGGGAAGGGTACCAAAAAATGTCTGCAGCATTAAAGGTCCCCAAGAACACAGGGGCCTCCATCATTCTTAAATGGAAGAAGTTTGGAACCACCAAGACTATTCCAAGAGTCAGAAAGGTGACCAAGAACCCGATGGTCACTCTGACAGTTCCTGATGGTCACTCTCAGCTCTACAGTTCCTCTCTGGAGATGGGAGAACCTTCCAGAAGGACAACCATCTCTGCAGCACTCCACCAATCAGGCCTTTATGGTAGAGTGGCCAGATGAAAGCCACTCCTCAGTAAGCCCACTTGGAGTTTGCCAAAAGGCACCTAAAGACTCCCAGACCATGAGAAAAAACAGGATTATCTGGTCTGATGAAACCAAGATTGAGCTCTTTGGCATGAATGCCTGGCGTCACGTCTGGAGGAAACCTGGCACCATCCTTACGGTGAATCATGGTGGTGGCAGCATCATGCTGTGGGGATGTTTTTCAGCGGCAGAGACTGGGAGACTAGTCAGGATCGAGCCAAAGATTAACGGAGCAAATAACAGAGAGATCCTTGATGAAAACCTGCTCCAGAGCGCTCAGGTCCTCAGACTAGGATGAAGGTTCACCTTCCAAAAGGACAACGACCCTAAGCTCACAGCCCAGACAAAGCAGGAGTGGCTTCGGGACAAGTCTCTGAATGTCCTTGAGTGGCCCACACTTAAACCCGATCCAACATCTCCGGAGAGACCTAAAAACAGCTGTGCAGCAACGCTCCCCATCCAACCTGACAGAGCTTGAGAGGATCTGCAGAGAAGAATGGGAGAAACTCCCCAAATACAGGTGTGTCAAGCTTGTAGGGATCATATCCAAGAAGAATCAACGCTGTAATCGGTGCCAAAGGTGCTTCAACAAAGTATTGAGTAAAGGGTCTGAATACTTATGTAAATGAAATATATACGTTTTTTAGCAAACATTTCTAAAAACCTGATTTTGCTTTGTCTTTATGGGGTATTGTGTGTAGTAGATTGATGAGGAAAAAACTATTTAATTTTAGAAAAAAGCTGTAACCTTACAAAATGTGAAAAAAGTCAAGGGGTCTGAATACTTTCCGAAGGCACTGTATGTATAATATCTGAGATTTTTATTATGGCATCGCCATTGAGATTTTATGTTAGGGATTTTTTATTCCGAAAATACCCTTCACATCACGTGAAAGATTTATGTGTTAGTGACACAGAAGTGAAGGAATGGAGATGTAATCTGTTGTGCCACAAACGTTTATGCAGCTGCTACTTAGACTGATTAAACTATAGAAATAACACCTGGCAACCAGGTTCTTTATCATCCAATCCGTAGGCCTTTCAGAGAAGGTCAATTATTCATTTAAGTTTACAATACCGTTAAAATATTGTCACATTGAAGATCAATATTGGATGGATTTAATAGGAGCTCGTACCAGAACATTCATAAGTAGCTGTCATAATATTTGCAAAGAGGGACTTTGGAATAATGTAATATCCATACACAGCCCTGGGGAGGTGAGACATAAAATGTTACCAGCTCATAAAGTTTATCACCACTTTTCTCAAGATGAGACCATAGATGTGATGTATGCTTCATATTCAGGAGAATTTACAGAGTAGCAGCTAAACACGGTCATGGAATAAAATGGAGCTACTAAAGCCTTGTTCTATTGAGGAACTCTCCTGGGGAGGTATTTCAATAGGATGCTTCATGTTTGATCATTAAGCCACAAGCACGGTGGAATAATAATTGCTAATAGGCCTACAATTAAACCAAGGAAGATCATTAGACAATTGATCTTTATAAATCATTATATTATCACAACCATGGAGTAGACCTACAGTTAGTCAGTTACACAATTAGCTATTTCGTGATTACATATCATTAGACTGTATGGCCCTTTGATAACCATGGAGTAATATTCAACCCAGAAAGATCATTATATTTGATCATTATGGAGGTGCTGCCTGTCGGTGAGCCTGGGGGTTCATTATGTGGACATCACAAAGACACCAGGTGAACCTGACACTGACAGGTTTATTAGTGGCCCACACACTGTGTGTGTGTGTGTGTGTGTGTGTAGAGCAGACAATCACTGCCAGCCCACCTCTGTTCTGAGGGGTTATCCTATTCCTGTTCTACCAGCCAGACAACCAATTGGACCTTTTCAGAGATATTGGACATCCTGGCAAGATTACAACTGACATGACACCTGAGGCCCTATTCTCTCTCTCTCTCTCTCTCTCTCTCTCTCTCTCTCTCTTCTCTCTCTCTCTCTCTCTCTCTCTCTCTCTCTCTCTCTCTCTCTCTCTCTCTCTCTCTCTCTCTCTCTCTCTCTCTCTCTCTCTCTCTCTCTCTCTCTCTCTCTCTCTCTCTCTCTCTCTCTCTCTCTCTCTCTCTCTCTCTCTCCCTCCCTCCCTCCCTCCCTCCCTCCTTCCCTCCCTCCCTGTGTGTGTGTGTGTGTCTCTCTCTCTCTCCCTCTCTGTGTGTCTCTCTCTCCCTCTCTCTCTCTGTGTGTCTCTCTCTCTCCCTCTCTCCCTGTGTGTGTGTCTCTCTCTCATCCCTCTCTGTGTGTCTCTCTCTCTCCTTCTCTCTCTCTATGTGTGTCTCTCTCTTGCTCTCTCTCTCTCTATGTGTCTGTGTGTCTCTCTCTCTCCTCTCTCTCTCTGTGTGTCTCTCTCACACACTCTGTCTCTTCTTCTATCTTTCTCCTGCTCCATACCAGGACATTTCTGGCAAACCCATATTGAACAAACACAGCTAGCACATAACATTCTAATAACCATATGTTCATTAGAGCTTGGTGAGAGTGTGGTTTTCCAATAGTTAATCTGTATACAACCTTTCCACAACGTTCTGGGAATGGTGCAGGATAGTTGCTTGGCTTTGGAGAATTCTCAGCACATTTAAGGAACTTGACAAAATAAATGATTTTCTTTGTATTTCATTACGTTAACAGAACCTTTCCTGAAAGTTCAAACATGGTTACATTTAATACCAATTTTGGTTGTGTTCTAGGAACGTTCTCAAATGGTTTCACATTGGGAATGTTCTCAAATTGTTCAGAGAATGTTAAGAAAACCACGTTCTCCTGTGGGAATTTCAATACTTCAGCATAACGTTTCCACCAGGTTTCTTCACGGTTAATGGTACACTGGAGGAAGTAGTGGAGGAGAACCAATACCCACAAGTCGTTTCAAGCTGCAGTAGAGATTTAAGCTAAGACTGCGCTGAGCGCACAAATCCTTATTCCATATTTTATCAGCTGCTGTACAGGCCAGTTTTCCTCTGTGTGTTACGGTAATAACTGTCCCCCTGCTGGTTACGGATCAGGGGAAGGTAATCATCATTACACACAGAGCTTCTAGGTCCTCTGGCAGAGCGACAGGACCCCAGGGAGGGAGTGGAGGGAAAGGTCAGTTTCAGAGCAGTTTGACAGGCCAACACACACGTACACACACACACACACACACACATACCACATACACACACCACACACACGCACAAACACATTTGCGTGCACACACACGCACTCACTCACGCACACACACACACAGATAGCAGGTCCACTAGGACTCACTCTCTCCCTGACCTATAATATGTCAATAGACACCGGCTGCCACTCAGGCGGCGTAGCAACACACACACAGAACACCATGGCTTTGGACAAATGTTTAAGAAATGCACCTGTTCTTCCTTCTATGGACCCTTTCTTCTTTCCTTCCTTCCTAACTGTCACGTCCTGACCAGTAAAGGGGCTGTTTGTTATTGTAGTTTGGTCAGGGCGTGGCAGGGGGTGTTTGTTTAGGGTGTTTCGGGGTTGTTTGGGTTATGTTCTATGTTAGTGTATTTCTATGTTATTTCTAGTTGGTCTATTTCTATGTGGTGTTTATTGGGTTGACTTTCAATTGGAGGCAGCTGCTTCTCGTTGCCTCTGATTGAAGGTCCTATTTATAGGGGTGTTTGTTCTATGGGGGTTTGTGGGTAGTTGTTTCCTGTTTAGTGTTTGTTGCACCTGACGGGACTGTATGGAGTTGTTTGTTTTGTATACGTGTTTATTTTGTTTTTCCTTCTTCAAAATAAAAAAGAAGATGAGTATACATTTTCCCGCTGCGTTTTGGTCCACTCCTTACGACAATCGTGACACTAACATCCTGAAAGCAGAGAGAATCAATGTCTTCTAATGCATCCAGCTATATCTAATGTCTGGTCGTTGATGAGGGTTTTGAACGGCATGTATCCAGTCTATAGTGTAATGATTCCTCTTGGAAAGACAATTTAGTTGTATTCTAGAGTTGTGCACATAGTAAACATAAAAACTAAAAAACTAAGACAAGATTCCACTAAAGGAAAACCCAACTAAAAGCCAGCACATAACCTGGCCTTAAAACAACACTTTGTCTGCCTGTGAAGGCACCAAGCCTTCCTGCTAGATTAAGGACAGTTATCATTTCCCCCTTCCTCCACACACACACGCACACAAACACACACACACACACACGCGTACACACACACAGCTTGCCTTTCCCTCTTCGCAGCTCTCGTCTTAAACCGGTTCTGCAGGACAGACAGGCGGGTGGCAAGATGCTGAAATCCCTCACCCCATTAACCTTGAAGTCCCTCACCCCATTAACCTCTCTCCATGGAGGTCTACTGGAGGCCTGGGAGTCTGGGCTAAGGTTTGTTCCATCTAGTCTCCCTTCTCCCTGGAACAAACCTTAGCCCAGCTCCCTTCTCCCTGGAACAAACCTTAGCCCAGCTCCCTTCTCCCTGGAACAAACCTTAGTCCCGCTCCCTTCTCCCTGGAACAAACCTTAATCCAGCTCCCTTCTCCCTGGAACAAACCTTAGCCCAGCTCCCTTCTCCCTGGAACAAACCTTAGCCCAGCTCCCTTCTCCCTGGAACAAACCTTAGCCCAGCTCCCTTCTCCCTGGAACAAACCTTAGCCCAGCTCCCTTCTCCCTGGAACAAACCTTAGTCCAGCTCCCTTCTCCCTGGAACAAACCTTAGCCCAGCTCCCTTCTCCCTGGAACAAACCTTAGCCCCGCTCCCTTCTCCCTGGAACAAACCTTAGTCCAGCTCCCTTCTCCCTGGAACAAACCTTAGCCCAGCTCCCTTCTCCCTGGAACAAACCTTAGCCCAGCTCCCTTCTCCCTGGAACAAACCTTAGCCCCGCTCCCTTCTCCCTGGAACAAACCTTAGTCCAGCTCCCTTCTCCCTGGAACAAACCTTAGCCCAGCTCCCTTCTCCCTGGAACAAACCTTAGCCCAGCTCCCTTCTCCCTGGAACAAACCTTAGCCCCGCTCCCTTCTCCCTGGAACAAACCTTAGTCCAGCTCCCTTCTCCCAGTGTGTGTAGTTGTGAGTTACTCTATGCAGACCTGGCACATATCCCCCGTACCACCCACCTACCACCTCCCACTACCCAAAGCTAGAGGCCCTGGAGCCTATCCTCCATACCACCCATCTCCCCCTACCCCCAGCTAGAGGTCCTTTCTGTGGGCAGGAGACATCAAAGGTCCTGGGGAAGCGAAGGAAGCAGCAGGGAGGAGAACACATTCTCACATTACATCACTACTGAGTAAAGTCTCTGTGAGTCTGCGATGTGACGGAAATACGAAACAGGCTATAGGCTAACAGGGCGGCCAGGAGGGAAGAAAAGAAGAGATAGGGATGGAAATTTGTCTGTGTCAGTGGGAATTTATGTCCTGTCAGGGCTAAGAGGAACACACACACCACACACACACACACACACACACACACACACACACACACACACACACACACACACACACACACACACCACACACACACACACACACACACACACACACACACACACACACACACACACACACACACACCAGGGTTTCTGTTAACCGGCTTTTGGCCTTAAAAAAAAAATGGAAAAGACAAATAATATAAATGCCAACGGTCAATTGTCCGGCAGAAGAATAAAAAAATCCCATTGCGAAATAATGTAATAATTGTTTAGCATGCATATTCATTGTTGGAAATACCAGTCGACGTAAATACATTTGACTGGTCCTGCTCATCAGTCTATAGGTTAATTAGCATCATTTAGTGGAATTACATTGGCATGTGTGTATATTCGTTATGTATCTTATGTAACGTCCGTCGTTAAAGGTAGACCAAGGCGCAGCGTGAGTTGGGTCCATCTTACTTTATTTTAAACGTGAACCAGCAAAACAATAAACAATACAACGAACGAAAAGCTATGCGTGCAAACACATGCAACGCAAAGACAACTTCCCACAAAAGACAGGTGGAAAAAGGGCTACCTAAGTATGGCTCCCAATCAGAGACAATGACAGACAGCTGTCCCTGATTGAGAACCATACCAGGCCAAAAAGCAAAGAAATACAAAACATAGATAGGGAACATAGAATGCCCACCCCAACTCACGCCCTGACCAAACCAAAATAGAGACAAAAAAAGGAACTCTAAGGACAGGACGTGACAGTACCCCCCCAAAGGTGCGGACTCCGGCCGCAAAACCTAAACCTATAGGGGAGGGTCCGGGTGGGCATCTATCCGCGGTGGCGGCTCAGGGGCGGGACACAGACCCCGCTCCACCACTGGCTCACCCCACTTTGGTGGCACCTCTAGAGCGGGGTCCCTCGCCACTGACCCCGGACTGGGACCCTCGCAGCGGGCCCCGGACTGGAGGGTGACTCTGGGAGCTCTGGACTGGAGGGCGACTCTGGGAGCTCCGGACTGTAGGCCGTCTCTGTCGGTTCCGGACTGTAGGCCGTCTCTGTCGGTTCCGGACTGTAGGCCGTCTCTGTCGGTTCCCGGACTGTAGGCCGTCTCTGTCGGTTCCCGGACTGTAGGCCGTCTCTGTCGGCTCCGGACTGTAGGCCGTCTCTGTCGGCTCCGGACTGTAGGCCGTCTCTGTCGGCTCCGGACTGTAGGCCGTCTCTGTCTGTTCCGGATTCTAGGCCGTCTCTGGCGGTTCCGGACTCTAGGCCGTCTCTGGCGGTTCCGGACTCTAGGCCGTCTCTGGCGGTTCCGGACTCTAGGCCGTCTCTGGCGGTTCCGGACTCTAGGCCGTCTCTGGCGGTTCCGGACTGTAGGCTGTCTCAGCAGGCTCCTGACTGTAAACTGTCGCCGGACGCTCTGGACGGGGAACTGTCGCCGGAAGCTCTGGACGGGGAACTGTCGCCGGAAACTCTGGACGGGGAATGCGCACTGGAAGCCTGATGCGTGGGGCTGGCTTTGGAGGTGCCAGACTAGTAACACGCACCACAGGCCTAGTGCGAGGAGCAGGAACAGGACGTACTGGACTGGACAGGCGCACTGGAGGCCTGATGCGTGGGACTGGCTTTGGAGGCGCCAGACTAGTAACACGCACCCCAGGCTAGTGCGGAGAGAAGGAACAGGACGTACTGGAGGGCTGGTCTGTGGAGGAGGCACAGGATAGACCGGGCTGTGGGGGAGCACTGGAGATCTGATGCATAGGCTTGCCACCAGTCTTCCAGGCTGAATGCCCACTTTCGCCCGGCACGGGCGGAGCGCAGGCATAGGACGAACTGAGCCCTCCCAGCGCCCTGGAGACACAGCACGCAGAGCTGGCGCAGGATACCCTGGGCCCGAAACGGCGTGCTGGAGACCAGACGCGCTGGGCTGGCACACTCCGCCCTGACTGGATGCCTACTCTAGCATGGCACTTGCGGGGGGCTGGGATGTAACCGTGCTATGAGCGCGTACTGGAGACCCCGTGCGCTTTACTGCATAACATGGTGCCTGACCAGTACCGCGCTGCCTCCGGTAAGCACGGGGAGTTGGCTCAGGTCCAGCGCCTGACTCCGCCAATCTCCCCGTGTGTCCCCCCCCCCAATTTGTTTGGGGGGGGGCTGCCTCTCGTGCCTGCTTTGTTGCCTTGCCTCATATCGCCCAGCTTGTCTCCAGGGTCCCTGTCCGTCCAAAATCTCCTCCCAAGTCCATGACTGGAGATAACTCCTCTCCAGCTCCTTACCCCGCTGCTCGGTCTTCTTTTGGTGGGAAGTTCTGTAACGTCATCTTACTTTATTTTAAACGTGACCAGTAATTGGGAAAACGAGACAAAACAAATGGAAAATGACAAATGGATCGGCGATGGCTAGAAGACCGGTGACGTCGACCGCCGAACACCACCCGAACAAGGAGAGGCATCAACTTCGGCCGAAGTCGTGACAGTTCTGATCTGTTTGGGGCGGCAGGTAGCCTAGTGGTTAGAGCGTTGGGTCAGTAACCCAAAGATTGATGGATTGAATCCCTGTGCTGACAAGGTAAAAGTCTGTCGTTCTGACCCTGAACAAGGCAGTTTACCCACTGTTCCCCGGTAGGCTGTTATTATAAATAAGAATTTGATCTTAACTGACTTGCCTCGTTAAATAAAAAAAAAAATACATTTCTTTTTAATATACATTGTTTTAATGTAGCCTAGGACTACTGGTTGTATGAATTTGGGATCTATCATCCCACAACTGTCCCAGAGTGTTTGGAATAGGCTCTCTTTCTCGACAACTGAACAATAGAATAGGTCAACTTCTCTACTATGGGGATAGTAGATTGACATAGGCTAGTGCTTTTACTGTTCGTTACTCGTGTTTTTGGCTGAGGAAAAGGAAATGTGGACTGTTATTCTAACGTCTTCAAAATTAAAATGCTGTCGGTCAAATGTCCGGTGCCAACGGAAGACACGGCACACACACACACACACACACACACACACACACACACACACACACACACACACACACACACACACACACACACACACACACACACACACACACACACACACACACACACACACACACACACACACACACACACACACACACACACACACTGACCAGGATGGTGGTAACTATGTAGGTCCTGTTCTGTAGGCCGTAGCTGCTGTCGTTGCTTCCTCTCATGAAGGTGGCTGTGCTCACGTACTTTTCGTCCTCATTCCAGTAGCCCACCTGATACACATACAAGATAAACAGACAAGTGAAAAAACTGACGGGCTATGAAGGAAACCTTGATTTGATCTGATACTGTACAGATATAATATGAGACTGCAATGAAACACTATTGGACATGAGTCCTCACATCAAATAAGATCCTACAAGGTCCCATTAGATCCCATTAGATTCTATAAGATCCTACAGATCTCATGACTCACCTTCTTAGGTCCAGAGGGGGCTAGCTCCATGACACTGACGGTGAAGTTGGTCCTGCGTCCTTTCTCATTGAACTGGATATGACCAGTCAGGCCATGGATACGCACCTAACACACGGGGAGGGACAGAATCAATAGAGCATCAATAACACAGAGACACAGGAAGCAGTTACCATCTAGGTCTTTAGGTGTAGGACTCATAATAAAGTAGTCTTCTTTTAGCCTCATCGACAGGAAACATCATCTGGAGTTCTGTTTCTTCAACAGCCTTGTCTGGATGTTCATTGGAGCATGTGTGTGTGTATTATGTGTGTGTATTATGTGTGTGTGTATTATGTTGTGTGTATGTGTGTGTGTGTGTGTGTGTGTGTGTGTGTGTGTGTGTGTGTGTGTGTGTGTGTGTGTGTGTGTGTGTGTGTGTGTGTGTGTGTGTGTATGTGTGTGTGTGTATGTGTGTGTACACTGATTGTTCAACACATTAGGTAAGCCTTCTCTTGCCATGACAGACTGACCAGGTGAAGCTAGGTGGAAGCTATGGTCCCTTATTGATGTCACCTGTTAAAGTCACTTCAATCAGTGCAGATGAAGGGGAGGTGACAGGTTAAATAAGGATTTTTATATTGAGACATGGATTGTGTTTGTGTCAGCCTCTGAATGGACAAGATAAAATATTTAAGTGCCTATGAACGGGGTATGGTAGTAGGTGCCAGGCGCACCGGTTTGAGTGTGTCAAGAACTGCAACGCTGCTGGGTTTCTCACGCTTAATAGTTTCCTGTGTGTATCAAGAATGGTCTACCACCCAAAGTACATACTGTACAGCCAACTGTAGGAAGCATTGGAGTCAACATGGGCCAGCAATGAATTGAGGCTGTTGTGAGTGCAACTCAATATTAGGAAGTTGTTCCTAATGTTTTATACACTCAGTGTATGTGTGTGAGTGTGTGCATGTGTTTAAGTGTGTAGTGTTTGTGTGTGTGTAGTGTGTGTTCAGTGCAGCATGTTAGTGTTGGCAGAATGATGGGTTTAATTGAGCGAGCGGAACATCAAACTCCTCTCTGCCCTCAGGCAGATGTCTACATTCACTCGGACCAGATGACAGCTAGACATAGCCGCAGAGACACTGTGTGTGTGTGTGCCTGTGTCCGTGTGTCCGGGGGGGTGTGTGTGTGTGTGTGTGTGTGTGTGTGTGTGTGTGTGTGTGTGTGTGTGTGTGTGTGTGTGTGTGTGTGTGTGTGTGTGTGTGTGTGTGTGTGTGTGTGTGTGTGTGTGTTCAGGCAGGTGGATGAACGTGTGTGCGCACAAGAGGGTGTGCAAGTGTGTGTTTGTGTATCCGTGTGTGTGTGTGTGTGTTTGTGTGTGTTTGTTTGTGTGTGTGTGTGTGTTTGTGTGTGTGTGTGTCTGTGTGTGAGTGTGTTTGTGTGTTTGTGTGTGTGTCTGTGTGTGTGTGTTTGTGTGTTTGTGTGTGTGTGTGTCTGTGTGTGAGTGTGTTTGTGTGTGTGTCTGTGTGTGTGTGTTTGTGTGTTTGTGTGTGTGTGTGTGTCCGTGTGTCCGTGTGTTTGTGTGCATCACTAAGACCACAGTTCCACAGAGCCACACCAGAGAGACCAGTGTGAGACTCAGAGAGGATCTGTCTGTTTAAAAGCTTAAGTCAACGGCCCAACTGAAATATACAACAACATCTAAATGACTACATCCAAATAGTAACATCGTCAGTATCAGAAACCAGCCCCCCTACTGCTAGCAGATATTGATCATCAATCCAGTTCACAGCATATTCCTCTGCAGGCACGTCTAGGGCAATTACTGATAATCACACAGCAACATGGATTTATTCAGGTTGTGTGAAAACCTACTGAGCCCTCTCTTTTCTGTTTCTCTATCTCTCTCTAAGGTCGTATCGGTTTGACCAATCTGACTTCAGATTCTGGGCATGGTTGCATAAAACATCTTAAGTGAATTTCCCCCTCATCTTTTCTCTTAAAGTTTCCTTTAACGCATCCTTAACTTTAAGTCAGTTCCACATTGACTCTGTACCGGTACCCCCTGTATATAGCCTCGCTATTGTTATTTTACTGCTGCTCTTTAATTACTTGTTACTTTGATTTCTTACTTTTTTTAGGTATTTTCTTAACACTGCATTTTTGGTAAAGGGCTTGTAAGTAAGCATTTCACTGTAAGGTTGATATCCATATGTATGCTAGCTGGCGACCTGTTGTATTCGGCGCATGTGACAAATACCATTTGATTTGATTTGACAACACATTTTAAGGTGAATTTCGCCCTTAATTTAAGTGAAAAACTTAAGTGTGCCCATGAGGTCCCTTAACCCTTAAGTGCCTCATTCTGTATGGATATCAATGTCAACAGCATTTGTGGAGGTGAGTATTGCTTTCATCTGCCCCAGTTTCAAAAGGAGCTAAACAATGGAAGGTGCACAATCCATGGCTGAAAAGCTAGCTGGCGAGCTAGCTACCTACTCTGTAAATTAGCTTGACGTGCTAGGAAGTAATATAAACATGTTTTATTATCTTCTGAATCAATTTGATTATCCTGTCTTGAATGTAGAAGTTTTATCTCCCAAAATAAATGTGAATAAGGTCATCTCCATGGTAACCAGAGACTCTTTCTTTCGTACATGCTTGCAAACTACCATAAAATGATGCCCTTAACTAAGGAAATGTTTGAGGACATGTGTTGACTTGAATCTTGAGTGACCTGGCTGCTCTGTCACCCTGTCTGTTTATTTCATTCCCATCTCAGAACATTGCATTATGAAACTCCTATCATATTCTATGATGATCACTCAGGAGCGTGCGTGCGTGCGTGCGTGCGTGCGTGTGTGTGTGAGAGAGAGAGAGAGAGAGAGGATGTATCCCTCATTTCTACCAGCAGAGTAGTGTGGGTGTACCTGTTGCAGGGCTCTCTGTATATCTATGCCTTGGCCCCAGGGTGCCGGCGGGTTGGCGAGGCATTCGCCTGCATTGCCACGGCGAGAGATGTCTATCCTCTGTTTCCGAAGGTTCTGGAATGCTGTAGACATCACCTTCACCCCATCATATGTCAACGCTCCGGTGTACTACAGACGTAGAAAGCAAGAGACAGAGGGAGAGAGAGAGAGAGAGAGAGAGAGAGAGAGAGAGTGACAGAGAGAGAGAGAGAAAGAGAGAGACACGTCCTCATTACACTTAAAACAACACATATTGAGAGGGTTTGGTCATGATAAAACTAATTCAAGAGGAAGGTGATGGAAACAAGTAACTCCAGAGACCGTTATAGAGAGATCAGAGCAGAGATCATTATAGAGAGATCAGAGCAGAGACCATTATAGAGAGATCAGAGTAGAGATCATTATAGAGAGATCAGAGCAGAGATCATTATAGAGAGATCAGAGCAGAGATCATTATAGAGAGATCAGAGCAGAAATCATTATAGAGAGATCAGAGCAGAGATCATTATAGAGAGATCAGAGCAGAGACCATTATAGAGAGATCAGAGCAGAGATCATTATAGAGAGATCAGAGTAGAGATCATTATAGAGAGATCAGAGCAGAAATCATTATAGAGAGATCAGAGCAGAGATCATTATAGAGAGATCAGAGCAGAGACCATTATAGAGAGATCAGAGTAGAGATCATTATAGAGAGATCAGAGTAGAGATCATTATAGAGAGATCAGAGTAGAGATCATTATATAGAGATCAGAGCAGAGACCATTATAGAGAGATCAGAGGAGAGATCATTATAGAGAGATCAGAGCAGAGATCATTATAGAGAGATCAGAGCAGAGATCATTATAGAGAGATCAGAGCAGAGATCATTATAGAGAGATCAGAGCAGAGATGGCCCTAAGTGTACCTTTAAGTGGGTGTGTGCGTTTAGGTGTGTACATGCGCACGTGCTTCCGATGCTCCCAGACCATGGAGCAACGTAAGATAGGCAACGGCACAAGGTCTGGGGTCAATGTTGGATTTTCTTGGACATTTCAAAGTGGGGAAAAAATCTACCAGGGAGGGTCCTCTTCAGACATACTCTCAACAAATCACGAGTTTGGGAAGCAGGGCTTAAAATGCTGCCGGAAATAGATACAGAAGCGGCATGATATGGCAGTGACATGACCAGAGAATCGCTTCCAATTTCCAACTCGTACTCTCTGTCCCAACGGACGCCGGAACTTGCACAGACGTGTTAAGCTGGAGCATTGGAACATTGAGAGCTGCAACCCGTCTGTCTAAAGAGACTAGTGTGTGCATGTATGTGGAGTGTAGGACCTTCAGGCGTCTCTTGGGGAACTTGGCGTCTTTGTTCTCGAACTCCATCCACTGCTGAATGGTACGGCTGACGTTCTGCTCTGTGTAGTTGACCAGCTGAAAGCCTGTGATGTTGGCCCCGCCTTTCCTCAGGTCCGTTAGATCAATGTCCAGAAAACCCTGACAGGAAGAAGATGCAGAGAGGACAAACAGACAGAGAGAGGATGGAGAGACGGATGGACACAGACAGACAGACAGACAGACAGACAGACAGACAGACAGACAGACAGACAGACAGACAGACAGACAGACAGACAGACAGACAGACAGACAGACAGACAGACAGACAGACAGACAGACAGACAGACAGACAGACAGACAGACAGACAAAAAGACAGACAGACAGAGACAGAAAAACAAGTTAAACATTTTGAGGAATCAATTTCTTTCTCTAGTTCCATTTTTAGAGTCATGTCTTTAGGATGAAGTGAAGAAATATGAAGGGTACTTTTTCAACAGGAGACTTGGGTAAATAGGTGTCCTACAGCTCACAGTGAATGATTTAAAACCAAGCATCGTGTAGAAATATAGAGGGATACAGAGCTGGCAGCCAGTATGCTTCTGTTAATAGAATACTAACTACTAATACTACTTCAGTGGTAAAATAAATGACCTTGGGTGTAACGGTAATTCTGCAGGGATCAGAAATCGTATGTTAAAAGAGAAACCACTCCAATATTAAATGTGAGAGATCAATATTCAGAAAGATAAATTTATAATCAGATTTATGGTGCGTTGCTACAGCGAGTGTGAGAAAGAGCGAGAGAAGGAGAGAGAGAGAAAGAGATGGAGAGAGGGAGGTAGGGAGGGCCATAGAAAGGGAGAGTGAGAGAGAGAGAGAGCGAGAGAGAGAGAGGCAGCGCAAGAGAAAGAGGGAGAATTGTTAAGTGTATACGTGATGAGAGAGTGTTCTGTACAAAGGCCAAAGCAGTGCAGTGGCTCTACATTGTAATTCCTGGTTGAAACTAAAGCAGGGAGAGAATGAGAGAATGCCAGGGTCAATCTCTTAATGGAAATGGCAAATCCCTCAGAGCAAGCTCTTATCCCAGCCCCAGCCTGAAAAGAAAGAAGTAACGAGGGACGAGAAGGAGGAAAGTAGAGAATGAAACAGACAAGATCTGTAAGGTTGAGGGAGAGGTCTAGGTTTAATCCCTGATAGAGTTGTGTTAATCCTGGACCTCCGTGCTGTGAAGTACAATGGAAGCACTTCCCTGGAACCCTTCAACACTGTGGAACACAATGGAAGCACACCTCTGGAACTGCTGCTAGGCTCCATGGTACAGAATCCCTCTGACTGTTCTTGGAGGGATGTGTTTCCAGAACACTAGTGAACTCAGTGTTCTATTTTAGAATCGTACAGTTCCACCGGGATTGGTCCATGGCAGCCATGTACAGAAGTACAGTAACCCTGTAAGGTAACTCTGTGTAGAGCACTACACCCTGCGCATACACTATCCCCATAGACAACAGTATGTCCTGCTTTGACTCATTGGGATAAACACATAGGATAGAGAGTCAGACAGAGAGAGAGATGCCAATGCCAATAAAGCCTCTTGAATTGAATTGAGAGAGAAAGAGAGAGAGACAGACGGACGGACGGACGGACAAAGAGACAAAGAGAGAGGGAGACACAGAGAGAGACAGAGAGAGAGAGAGAGACAGAGAGAGAGGGGGGATCGAGATGGGGGAGGGAGAAAGAGAAGACAGAGAGAGAGAGAGTGAGTAGGTAGCGAGAGACAGAAGGCAGATTCACCCCCTCAGCAGGTAATCAATCTGTCTGCATAGTGAATCAGATGCAGACAGAAGAAGTCACCCACAGAGAGACAGAAAGACTGATGTACAGACAGAAGCAGTCACACACAGAGAGACAGAAAGACTGATGTACAGACAGAAGCAGTCACACACAGAGAGACAGAAAGACTGATGTACAGACAGAAGCAGTCACACACAGAGAGACAGAAAGACTGATGTACAGACAGAAGTAGTCACACACAGAGACACAGAAAGACTGATGTACAGACAGAAGTAGTCACACACAGAGACACAGAAAGACTGATGTACAGACAGAAGCAGTCACACACAGAGAGACAGAAAGACTGATGTACAGACAGAAGCAGTCACACACAGAGACACAGAAAGACTGATGTACAGACAGAAGTAGTCACACACAGAGACACAGAAAGACTGATGTACAGACAGAAGTAGTCACACACAGAGACACAGAAAGACTGATGTACAGCAGGAGACTGAACAAGTGAACTCCCCAGCCTCAGATATTTGTGATTGGTAGTGAAAGTGGTGCTGTCAACTGCTCTGACCTTCAGCCTCCGACTGTGACTGTCTGTCTGGTAGAAGTTCCAGAACCACAGGCAACCCTTATTATATTGATCCCTGCCTGCCCTTTGATGAAACTTTCTGTGGTCTGGTATTCTTAACGCCATCAATCAGAGCTTTCTTCTCTTTCTCTTCTCTTCCTCCCTCTTCCCCTTCTCTCCCCCTTATGCCTAATGGGCCCTGCTCCCTCCACCCCCTAACCCCCACTCCTCTCCTTTTCCACCCTCCTTTTACCCCTTCTCCCTCTCATCTCCTCCCCCCTTCTCCCTCTCCTCTCCGTCTCTCCTTTCCTCCCCCTCTCCTCCACTGTCCTCTCTGTCCTCTCCACTGTCCTCTCTCTCCTCCACTGTCCTCTCTGTCCTCTCCACTGTCCCCTCTGTCCTCTCCACTGTCCTCTCTGTCCTCTCCACTGTCCTCTCTCTCCTCCACTGTCCTCTCTCTCCTCCACTGTCCTCTCTCTCCTCCACTGTCCTCTCTGTCCTCTCCACTGTCCTCTCTCTCCTCCACTGTCCTCTCTGTCCTCTCCACTGTCCTCTCTGTCCTCTCCACTGTCCTCTCTGTCCTCTCCACTGTCCTCTCTGTCCTCTCCACTGTCCTCTCTCTCCTCCACTGTCCTCTCTGTCCTCTCCACTGTCCTCTCCACTGTCCTCTCTGTCCTCTCCACTGTCCTCTCTGTCCTCTCCACTGTCCTCTCTGTCCTCTCCACTGTCCTCTCTCTCCTCCACTGTCCTCTCTGTCCTCTCCACTGTCCTCTCTCTCCTCCACTGTCCTCTTCCTTCTCCCTGAAGTATCAACCGAACCAGGTGTCCATATGTCTCAGTTGAATGGTCAGAGGACAGAGAGAATGAGAGAGAAGAGAAGAAGAGATGTGTGTATTTTTCTGCTCCATGTGTTAGCTAATGCAGTGCACTGAGCTGAGCAGGTTACTATAGAAACCGCTCCTCATGGACACGGAGGTGGAAACATTTGATATAGACCTCCTAGACACACACAGAAAGACTAAGAGATGGAGACATTCACAGAGACAGGCACAACACTTTCCCCCTCTCATAGAGGCAGACAAGCAGACAAGCAGACACACACACACACACACACACACACACACACACACACACACACACACACCACACACACACACACACACACACACACACACACACACACACACACACACACACACACACACACACACATACACATACAATAGCTGTGCTAAGGTAGAACACAGAATAGTAATTTTAATAGAGCCATTATGGAGATTGCAGGTGGTTTCGTACCAAACTTTATTGCTTTCACAGCTTTCTAATTTACACTTCAATCTAACAAATTGACCAGATGAGAGAGAGATTGAGATAGTCCCAGCAGTGAGCCAGCATATTAATGTTGTTATTACCATGTGTGTATCCCAAATGGCACCCTGTTCCCTATATAGTGCACTATAAAGGGGAAAAAGTAGAGCACTATAAAGGGAATAGAGTCCCATTTGGGACACAACGTGCATTCTGTTGACATCCATTTTCTGCTGTTTTTAGTGTCTTTGGGGAGGTTGTATGAGTGGTGCCCTGGGACGATCACAGCGGACAAAGACAGCTAATGCACATTACCCTGCACACATTTACTCACTGACCCTCTACTGTCTATCTGTCTGTATCTCAGTGGCTGGCGGCTGAGCGTGTGTGTGTCGGTGTGTGTGTGCGTGTGTGTGTGTGTGTGTGTGGTGTGTGTGTGTGTGTGTGTGTGTGTGTGTGTGTGTGTGTGGGCTCTGCAGCACTCTGTATCGTCCCAGTCATTCAATCAAGGCAGGGGTTTCCATTCCTTTTCGAAGGCTCTACCAGCAGCAGGTTATTAGTGGCAGTATGAATGATCTGACTCAGTAGACTACAGAGACGTCGATACAGAGAGTTTGTAGAGGATTATTTCGATGGGCATAGTGGTTAGTATCTCTCTCTAGAGTTAGTCGCTGAAGAGGGAAGAAATGTGAGCAGTGGAATCTGTTGTATCCCTTCAGAGAAACCTGAAACGGATTTGGTGCTTGTAATGAATAGTTCCAGTTGTATGTAGGGTGTCCAATCAAAACACATCTTTTGACCAATAAGTAAAATAATATATTCATTGCGTGGAAACGCCTTTTAATAAAAAACAAATGTCTCTATCATAATCCATACAAAGGAGGTTTTAGCCTTGTAGGATGGCCAAGATCAGGGTGGCTTAATCACTGGAGGCCAGAGGAAAAAAGTGTTAAAAAAATCAGGAAAATAGAATTGTCAGCTGGGTTGAATGCTGAGTGAGAATTAAGGCTAACTGACAGGCTCACCGTTGAACTCGCCATCTTTCTTCTCCAATACGGAGGACATAAAACACTAGAGGCAAGATAGATATTGATTTTGAGACATGACATGAAGCATTTTCATATATTAGTATATGGAGTTCATATTAATGGGAAGTTCAAGTTATTTTTCAAAGATTTCTAAGAAAAACAAGCGTATCTCTGGGAAATGTCAACGAACCACTGAGCGTTCCATAAGCTTTTTCTTTTCACATCCTTTTACATTTAATTAGGCTCGTCTCATGTTAATTTAGCTTTTTGTCAAATCCTCAAAACTCGCTGCGAGAAGCAGCAACGAACTGTCAACAGAGCTCGCTGCTTATTATTGGATGTATTATGTTACGAAATAAGACTCTTTAGATTTAATGAAAGAACCCACTGAACGATTCAGAACATGAAGAATCATATTTGTCTTGATAAAATGTATTTTTATAAGAAAAGGAAGTCACATTTGACCATATTGTATGTCTTATTGCAGTTTCAATATCATGTTGACTCTAGAGAGATACCCAGCCAGGTCATCCGTGACCTTCCATGTCTGAGGACATTGGGAGATGACATAGAAACTGGCCACTAGGGGCAACAGTGAGCTCTGTTACCTTCAAGTAGGTTTCAGTTTTGGTGTTGTGGACGTGGATGGTGGATGGGCATAAGCATAAGGTTTCTGGTTCAAATTCAGCCATAAAAAGTTGTTTTTTAGATTTTTGCTTTAAGCCTATGCCAAACCTTAACCTTTACCTTAACCATTAGGAGTTAATGCCTAACCTTAAATATTTGTAGTTAATGCCTAAACGTAACCTTTTGAAATTTGACATTTGCAACAACTTCAAAATTTGACATTGGAGAAAAATTGATGAATGCCGTGAGACTAAGAGCTAGATGCAATACCTTGGGATGTATCAGATATATTACACAGAGAGAGAGAGAGATAGTAGAGTAGAGAAATAGAGATAGATACAGTAGAGATATAGAGAGAAAGAGAGATATATATAGAGAGAGAGATAGAGATATACCTGACCACTGTGACAGACCCACAATTAAGGAAAGCTCTGACTATGTACAGACACTGTAGGCAGTACTGGCTCTCAAGAGAAGACAGGCTATG
>NC_138295.1:17330000-17377500 GCF_965601325.2 Salmo salar
GTAAGACATTGTAACAGCAGTGACTCTAAAATATGAATATTCAGCATAATCATTCCTGTAGTCTCATCCCATGCATACAAATATACATCACAAAATCCTTTCAAACATGACTTCATCACACCAAATGTAACATGCATCGGTCAGAAAATCCATTCAAACCTTCTGAATCAAATTTCACATTTTTTGTTGTTGCTCATATTACTTTCTTTGTAACTTCCAAAAAGACTCATATTTTGTGACAACTGATACGTCCTCTCCTTCAACGTCAAACTAAGCATGTAACTGTGTTGACAGTCATTGATCTACAAGTCATTTTGCATGCCGAACAACCCCAGGGAACATCAGTAGTCTAGTCAAACTGTGCACTTTGCCCAGCTTCGCATGCTGACCAATCTGAGGTAGACAGCCTGTTCCTGATCTGGTACATCTGCACAGCACCTTCAGCATTCAAATGTTAAAATGGCTTGGATGAAATTAGGCTTTACTAGTTGAGTGACAACCTATGTAATTTGCTAGGTCATTGTTATCTACGGTTGAAGTCTGAAGTTTACATACACCTTAGCCAAATACATTTAAACTCAGTTTTTCACAATTCCAATTTAATCCTAGTAAAAATTCCCTATCTTAGGTCAGTTAGGATCACCACTTTATATTAAGAATGTGAAATGTCAGAATAATAGTAGAGAGAATGATTTATTTAAGCCTTTATTCCTTTCATCACACTCCCAGTGGGACAGAAGTTTACATACACTCAATTAGTATTTGGTAGCATTGCCTTTAAATTGCTCAACTTTGGTCAAACGTTTCAGGTAGCCTTCCACAAGCTTCCCACAATAAGTTGGGTGAATTTTGGCCCATTCCTCCTGACAGAGCTGGTGTAACTGAGTCATGTTTGTAGGCCTCCTTGCTCGCACACGCTTTTTCAGTTCTGCCCACAAATGTTCTATATGATTGAGGCCAGGGCTTTGTGATGCCACTCCAACACCTTGACATGTGTAACTCTGTGTTGTTGTTCCTGTCGCACTGCTTTGCTTTATCTTGCCAGGTCGCAGTGGTAAATGAAAACCTTTTCTCAACTGGCCTACCTGGTTAGAAAAAGGTGAAATAATTTTTTTTTTGTTATAAAAACTTTGTTGTCCTTAAGCCATTTTGCCACAACTTTGGAAGTATGCTTGGGGTCATTGTCCATTTGGAAGACCCATTTGCGACCAAGCTTTAACTTCCTGACTGATGTCTTGAGATGTTACTTCAATATATCCACATCATTTTCCTTCCTCGTGATATCATCTATTTTGTGAAGTGCACCAGTCCCTCCTGCAGCAAAGCACCCCCACAACATGATGCTGCCAACCCCGGGCTTCACGGTTTGGATGGTGTTCTTCGGCTTGCAAGCCTCCCCATTTTTCCTCCAAACATAACAATGGCCATTATGGCCAAACAGTTCTATTTTTGTTTCATCAGACCAGAGGACATTTCTCCAAAAAGTACGATCTATGTCCCCATGTGCAGTAACAAACCCTAGTCTGGCTTTTTTATGGTGGTTTTGGGGCATTGGCTTCTTCCTTGCTGAGCGGCCTTTCAGGTTAGGACTCGTTTTACTGTGCGTACTATTGTTTGTACAGATGAACGTGGTACCTTTAGGCGTTTGGAAATTACTCCCAAGGATGAACCAGACTTTTTTCTGAGGTCTTGGCTGATTTCTTTTGATTTTCCCATGATGATAAGCAAAGAGGCACTGAGTTTGAAGGTAGGCCTTGAAATATATCCACAGGTACACCTCCAATTGACTCAAATGATGTTAATTAGCCTATCAGAGGCTTCTAAAGCCATGACATCATTTTCTGGAATTTTCCAAGCTTTTTAAAGGCACAGTCAACTTAGTGTATGTGAACTTCTGACCCACTGGAATTGTGATACAGTGAATTATAAGTGAAATAATCTGTCTGTAAACAATTGTTGGAAAGATTCCTTGTGTCATGCACAAAGTAGATGTCCTAACCGACTTGCCAAAACTATAGTTTGTTAACAAGAAATTTGTGGAATGGTTGAAAAATTTGTTTTAAAGACTCCAACCTAAGTGATTGTAAACTTCCGACTTCAACTGTATGTGCTGTTGAAAATTGTGTTTTTCTGGAATAAAAGTAATCTTTCATCTGGCTATACAGAGCAGTAGTAATGGCGTCTTTTTGTAGGCATTAACTCCGCCATGGTTTGTTGGACAAAGCCTATGGGGAAATGTTGTTTTTGTTGGGTTTTTGGATAAACGCCGTAAATAAGGTCTGTGGTAAACATAGGATTAGGAGATCTTGTACATTTTGTTCTGTGAGATAATCTTCATCAACTAATGTCTCTTTTTGTGAATTTTGAATAATTTATGTAATCAAAACAAGCACATAAATCACATAAAGGCTTCATAATTCACAAAGGTCATGTTAACTAACTGATATTATCTTCTAGAACAAAACATAATTCATAAAGGTCATGTTAACTAGCTAACTAGTTATGGTAGTTTTGCTTTAAACCAGGAATGGGCAACTTAGTCCTCAGGGGCCGGAGTGCTAGCGTACTTTAAACCAGGTATGGGAAACTCCAGTCCTCGGGGGCCGGAGTGCTGTCATACTTTAAACCAGGTATGGGAAACTCCAGTCCTTGGGGGCCGGAGTGCTGTCATACTTTAAACCAGGTATGGGAAACTCCAGTCCTCAGGGGCCGCCGGAGTGCTGTCGTACTTTAAACCAGGTATGGAAACTCAAGTCCTCGGCGGGCCGGAGGGCTGTCACTCTTTATCCCTAGCTAACACTGCTGATTAAACTAATTGCATTCCAATCTAAAGATTAGTTGATTATTGGAGACAGGTGTGTTAGCTGGGGCTGGGGCAAAACAATCAGTGTATATGGTCCTTTTTAGATATACAGGGTAAAGTTGATAATTTCATAATGGCGAATCATGTTTGTGAAGCGCGCTGCATGGGCAAAGATGAGGAGAAAAGAAGCTCACAAAAAAATTACAAACGGTCAAAACCACTTGATTTTAAAATGGGGGTGAAATTCAACGTTGTGCAATATATTCATTAGCTATGTCATATCTAATTTGTAAACAATAGATAATGATATAGTACTAGCTCAAACACTTAATCTGCAAAGATGACAAGTTCATTATTGGATGATGGTGATTTCAGAACCAAAGTGCGGGTGGGGGGGGGGGGGGGGGGGGGGGGGGGTAGTGGTAGTGATAGTGGTAGTGGGGTGGTAGATGTCTAGTCTCCCTTATGACTCTAATCTGATAGTGGTAGTGGGGTGGTAGATGTCTAGTCTTCCTTATGACTCTAATCTGATAGTGGTAGTGGGGTGGTAGATGTCTAGTCTCCCTTATGACTCTAATCTGATAGTGGTAGTGGTCTGGTAGATGTCTAGTCTCCCTTATGACTCTAATCTGATAGTGGTAGTGGGGTGGTAGATGTCTAGTCTTCCTTATGACTCTAATCTGATAGTGGTAGTGGTCTGGTAGATGTCTAGTCTCCCTTATGACTCTAATCTGATAGTGGTAGTGGGGTGGTAGATGTCTAGTCTTCCTTATGACTCTAATCTGATAGTGGTAGTGGGGTGGTAGATGTCTAGTCTCCCTTATGACTCTAATCTGATAGTGGTAGTGGTCTGGTAGATGTCTAGTCTCCCTTATGACTCTAATCTGATAGTGGTAGTGGGGTGGTAGATGTCTAGTCTTCCTTATGACTCTAATCTGATAGTGGTAGTGGTCTGGTAGATGTCTAGTCTCCCTTATGACTCTAATCTGATAGTGGTAGTGGGGTGGTAGATGTCTAGTCTTCCTTATGACTCTAATCTGATAGTGGTAGTGGTCTGGTAGATGTCTAGTCTCCCTTATGACTCTAATCTGATAGTGGTAGTGGGGTGGTAGATGTCTAGTCTTCCTTATGACTCTAATCTGATAGTGGTAGTGGGGTGGTAGATGTCTAGTCTCCCTTATGACTCTAATCTGATAGTGGTAGTGGTCTGGTAGATGTCTAGTCTTCCTTATGACTCTAATCTGATAGTGGTAGTGGTCTGGTAGATGTCTAGTCTTCCTTATGACTCTAATCTGATAGTGGTAGTGGGGTGGTAGATGTCTAGTCTTCCTTATGACTCTAATCTGATAGTGGTAGTGGTCTGGTAGATGTCTAGTCTCCCTTATGACTCTAATCTGATAGTGGTAGTGGGGTGGTAGATGTCTAGTCTTCCTTATGACTCTAATCTGATAGTGGTAGTGGTCTGGTAGATGTCTAGTCTTCCTTATGACTCTAATCTGATAGTGGTAGTGGTCTGGTAGATGTCTAGTCTCCCTTATGACTCTAATCTGATAGTGGTAGTGGTCTGGTAGATGTCTAGTCTCCCTTATGACTCTAATCTGATAGTGGTAGTGGTCTGGTAGATGTCTAGTCTTCCTTATGACTCTAATCTGATAGTGGTAGTGGTCTGGTAGATGTCTAGTCTTCCTTATGACTCTAATCTGATAGTGGTAGTGGTCTGGTAGATGTCTAGTCTTCCTTATGACTCTAATCTGATAGTGGTAGTGGTCTGGTAGATGTCTAGTCTCCCTTATGACTCAAATCTGATAGTGGTAGTGGGGTGGTAGATGTCTAGTCTCCCTTATGACTCTAATCTGATAGTGGTAGTGGGGTGGTAGATGTCGAGTCTTCCTTATGACTCTAATCTGATAGTGGTAGTGGTCTGGTAGATGTCTAGTCTTCCTTATGACTCTAATCTGATAGTGGTAGTGGTCTGGTAGATGTCTAGTCTTCCTTATGACTCTAATCTGATAGTGGTAGTGGGGTGGTAGATGTCTAGTCTTCCTTATGACTCTAATCTGATAGTGGTAGTGGTCTGGTAGATGGCTAGTCTTCCTTATGACTCTAATCTGATAGTGGTAGTGGGGTGGTAGATGTCTAATCTCCAAAATGGCTCAGATCAGGTGCACACATACTAGTATACACCATAGACATACATAATTCACGCACACACAATGCATACACCATAGACATAAATCATTTACACACACAGAAGTCAGCTCAGTCAGATCCAGCTCAGAGAGGCCCAGCTCGGACAGATCCAGCTCAAACAGATCCAGGTCAGAGAGGCCCAGCTCAGACAGAGCCAGGCCAGAGAGGCCCGCGCTCAGAGAGGCCCAGCTCAGACAGAGCCCAGCTCAGAGAGACCCAGCTCAGAGAGACCCAGCTCAGAGAGGCCCAGCTCAGACAGATCCAGCTCAGAGAGACCCAGCTCAGAGAGGCCCAGCTCGGAGAGGCCCAGCTCAGAGAGGCCCAGCTCGGAGAGGCCCAGCTCAGACAGATCTAGCTCAGAGAGGCCCAGTTCAGACAGATCCAGCTCAGAGAGGCCCAGCTCAGACAGAGCCACCTCAGAGAGGCCCAGCTCAGAGAAGCCCAGCTCAGAGAGGCCCAGCTCAGACAGGCCCAGCTCAGAGAGGCCCAGCTCAGAGGCCCAGCTCAGAGGCCCAGCTCAGAGAGGCCCAGCTCAGACAGAGCCACCTCAGAGAGGCCCAGCTCAGAGAAGCCCAGCTCAGAGAGGCCCAGCTCAGAGAGGCCCAGCTCAGAGGCCCAGCTCAGAGGCCCAGCTCAGAGGCCCAGCTCAGAGGCCCAGCTCAGAGGCCCAGCTCAGACAGATCCAGCTCAGACAGATCCAGCTCAGAGAGACCCAGCTCAGAGGCCCAGCTCAGAGGCCCAGCTCAGACAGATCCAGCTCAGAGAGGCCCAGCTCAGAGAGGCCCAGCTCAGAGAGGCCCAGCTCAGAGAGGCCCAGCTTAGACAGATCCAGCTCAGAGAGGCCCAGCTCAGAGAGGCCCAGCTCAGAGAGGCCCAGCTCAGAGAGGCCCAGCTCAGACAGATCCAGCTCAGAGAGACCCAGCTCAGAGGCCCAGCTCAGAGGCCCAGCTCAGACAGATCCAGCTCAGAGAGGCCCAGCTCAGAGAGGCCCAGCTCAGAGAGGCCCAGCTCAGAGAGGCCCAGCTCAGACAGATCCAGCTCAGAGAGGCCCAGCTCAGACAGATTCAGCTGAGAGAGGCCCAGCTCATGAGCTCCATCAGCACAATATTTTATTTTAGAATGGAAAATGAATGTGTTTATGCAACAAATGTTAGTGCATCGAATCGTATCGAACCGCATCGTTTTGTTCTTTAATCAAACCGAACCTCACCGAATTGTTTTCTAACTAAAACGTTTCTATACTGGAAGCCCATCTATCTAGATACGTATTGAATCGTCTTGAAAGGGAAAGATACACATCCCTATTAAATAGTCATTACAATTTACCACAGATGAGAAAGACACTGATTAAAAACATGGCACTAACTATATGACGGTTGTACATTAGCTCACATTAAAGCATTGTGCACTCAACCACTGAGGATTCAATGTACAGAAATGCGTGCAAGCATGCACACACACACAGATGTACCCACCCATGCACGCATGCACACACACCGTCCCCCGTGGGGGAGTAGGGGGAGGCTGCCTAATGAGGTTTATGTGTCATTTATGACAAACACAACCCTACACACTCTGTCATAACACTGTCATTTATGACAAACAACCCTACACACTCTGTCATAACACTGTCATTTATGACAAACACAACCCTACACACTCTGTCATAACACTGTCATTTATGACAAACACAACCCTACACACTCTGTCATAACACTGTCATTTATGACAAACACAACCCTACACACTCTGTCATAACACTGTCATTTATGACAAACACAACCCTACACACTCTGTCATAACACTGTCATTTATGACACTACACTGAACAGGAGAGGAGAGGAGGAGAGGGGAGGAGAGGAGAAGGGAGGAGAGGGGAGGAGAGGAGGAGAGGGGATGCGAGGGGAGGAGAGGAGGAAAGGGGAGTAGAGAAGGGGAGGAGAGGAGAGGACGAGCGGAGAGGGAGAGGGGAGTAGCGGAGAGGGAGTGGGGAGGAGAGGAGAGGGAGTGGGGAGGAGAGGGAGCAGGTAGGAGAGAAGAGGGAGTAGGGAGGAGACAGGAGGAGACAGGAGGAGAGGGAGTGGGGAGGAGAGAAGAGGGAGTGTGGAGGAGAGGGGAGGAGAGGAGAAGGGAGGAGAGGGGAGGAGAGGAGGAGAGGGGATGCAAGGGGAGGAGAGGAGGAGAGGGGAGGAGAGGAGAGGAGAGGACGAGCGGAGAGGGAGAGGGGAGTAGCGGAGAGGGAGTGGGAGTGGGGAGGAGAGGAGAGGGAGCAGGTAGGAGAGAAGAGGGAGTAGGGAGTAGGGAGGAGACAGGAGGAGAGGGAGTGGGGAGGAGAGAAGAGGGAGTGTGGAGGAGAGGGAGCAGGTAGGAGAGAAGAGGGAGGAGACAGGAGGAGACAGGAGGAGACAGGAGGAGAGGGAGTGGGAGGAGAGGAGAGGGAGTGTGGAGGGGAGAAGAGGGAGTGGGGAAGATAGGCAGACAGAGTGGGGGTAATATTAATGTACAGCTCAGTCTATACATCTGAGGCTATAGACAGATAGAGTGGGGATTCTGTAACTGACAGAGAGTGTGGGGATTCTGTAACTGACAGACAGAGTGGGGGATCTGTAACTGATAGACAGAGTGGGGGATCTGTAACTGACAGAGAGTGTGGGGATTCTGTAACTGACAGACAGAGTGGGGGATCTGTAACTGATAGACAGAGTGGGGGATCTGTAACTGATAGACAGAGTGGGGGATCTGTAACTGATAGACAGAGTGGGGGATCTGTAACTGATAGACAGAGTGGGGGATCTGTAACTGATAGACAGAGTGGGGGATCTGTAACTGATAGACAGAGTGGGGGATCTGTAACTGACAAACAGAGTGGGGATTCTGTAACTGACAGACAGAGTGGGGGATCTGTAACTGATAGACAGAGTGGGGGATCTGTAACTGATAGACAGAGTGGGGGATCTGTAACTGATAGACAGAGTGGGGATCTGTAACTGATAGACAGAGTGGGCGATCTGTAACTGATGGAGAGATTGGGGGTTCTGTAACTGACAGATCGAGTGTGAGTTCTGTAACTGACAGAGAGATTGGGGGTTCTGTAACTGACAGAGTGGGGGATCTGTAACTGACAGATCGAGTGTGAGTTCTGTAACTGACAGAGAGATTGGGGGTTCTGTAACTGACTGAGTGGGGGTTCTGTAACTGACAGATCGAGTGGGAGTTCTGTAACTCATCATGGACTTTACATGACCTCACACATTCCCAACATATTTGCTTCCTCTGAGAGTCTCCCACACGTTCATATCCCCACTGCGTGTGTGCGTGTGCGTGTGTGTGTGTGTGCGTGTGCGTGTGCGTGTGCGTGTGCGTGTGCGTGTGTGTGTGTGCGTGTGTGCGTGTGTGTGTGCATGTGTGCATGTGTGCGTGTGTGTGTGTGTGTGTTTGTGTGTGTGTGTGTGTGTGTGCGGTGGGAGCAGGCTGGAGGGCATGGCAGACAGTTTCATTAGTTATTAAGGGTGACCCTAGCACAAGGCATGTCCTACAGCACAGCCTCCAGCAAGGAAAACACAGGAGAGGAGAGACGCTGATACCAAGACACTGGGGGAATATGATGGCCAAGACACAGTCACACTGGGGAAGACACATGGACAGTGTGCTAGCGTAGTTTCCATGAGGCCCCAACTGATTTCACAATAAACACTCAAACCTCTGTAGTCCTTATGTGCGTCCCAAATGCTTTTCCCTATAATTCAGCACTTTTGACCCTATGGCCCTCGCGCAGCTTGTCCTGTTAGAAAATGAAGGTCCATTCTATTGTATGTGTAGTCACTTGCTTGACTTAAACCTTTATGAATCAAAGATTATGTTGTGGCTATTGATGTTCCATATTTAAAGGGACTACATCAGCATTCCAAGAGTAAAAATAAACATGTCCTCATTCATATATCCTCTGACATTATCTGGTGAAAATTTGAGTCTGTGTATGGCGGGGCAGTGTGTGTGTGTGTGTGTGTCTGTGTGTGTGTGTGTAAAACACAGGCTGCTATAGAGGCAGAGAGCAGGGAGCAGACCTCTGTGATGGATGGAGTCTGTCTGAGCTGAGAACCGCTGTGGCTCCGCTGCTGTAAACTGGTGAGAAGTGATGCTACCTTAACTGTGGACACCAGGTCATCAATAACACTCACACACACCAGACACTGTCTTCACACAGCTAGAGCCAAGCGTTGGAGGAGAGAGAGGGGACACTGTCTTCACACAGCTAGAGCCAAGCGTTGGAGGAGAGAGAGGGGACACTGTCTTCACACAGCTAGAGCCAAGCGTTGGAGGAGAGAGAGGGGACACTGTCTTCACACAGCTAGAGCCAAGCGTTGGAGGAGAGAGAGGGGACACTGTCTTCACACAGCTAGAGCCAAGCGTTGGAGGAGAGAGAGGGGACACTGTCTTCACACAGCTAGAGCTAAGAGTTGGAGGAGAGAGAGGGGACACTGACTTCACACAGCTAGAGCCAAGCGTTGGAGGAGAGAGAGGGGACACTGTCTTCACACAGCTAGAGCCAAGCGTTGGAGGAGAGAGAGGGGACACTGTCTTCACACAGCTAGAGCCAAGCGTTGGAGGAGAGAGAGGGGACACTGTCTTCACACAGCTAGAGCCAAGCGTTGGAGGAGAGAGAGGGGACACTGTCTTCACACAGCTAGAGCCAAGCGTTGGAGGAGAGAGAGGGGACACTGTCTTCACACAGCTAGAGCCAAGCGTTGGAGGAGAGAGAGGGGACACTGTCTTCACACAGCTAGAGCCAAGCGTTGGAGGAGAGAGAGGGGACACTGTCTTCACACAGCTAGAGCCAAGCGTTGGAGGAGAGAGAGGGGACACTGTCTTCACACAGCTAGAGCCAAGCGTTGGAGGAGAGAGAGGGGACACTGTCTTCACACAGCTAGAGCCAAGCGTTGGAGGAGAGAGAGGGGACACTGTCTTCACACAGCTAGAGCCAAGCGTTGGAGGAGAGAGAGGGGACACTGTCTTCACACAGCTAGAGCCAAGCGTTGGAGGAGAGAGAGGGGACACTGTCTTCACACAGCTAGAGCCAAGCGTTGGAGGAGAGAGAGGGGACACTGTCTTCACACAGCTAGAGCCAAGCGTTGGAGGAGAGAGAGGGGACACTGTCTTCACACAGCTAGAGCCAAGCGTTGGAGGAGAGAGAGGGGACACTGTCTTCACACAGCTAGAGCCAAGCGTTGGAGGAGAGAGAGGGGACACTGTCTTCACACAGCTAGAGCCAAGCGTTGGAGGAGAGAGAGGGGACACTGTCTTCACACAGCTAGAGCCAAGCGTTGGAGGAGAGAGAGGGGACACTGTCTTCACACAGCTAGAGCCAAGCGTTGGAGGAGAGAGAGGGGACACTGTCTTCACACAGCTAGAGCCAAGCGTTGGAGGAGAGAGAGGGGACACTGTCTTCACACAGCTAGAGCCAAGCGTTGGAGGAGAGAGAGGGGACACTGTCTTCACACAGCTAGAGCCAAGCGTTGGAGGAGAGAGAGGGGACACTGTCTTCACACAGCTAGAGCCAAGCGTTGGAGGAGAGAGAGGGGACACTGTCTTCACACAGCTAGAGCCAAGCGTTGGAGGAGAGAGAGGGGACACTGTCTTCACACAGCTAGAGCCAAGCGTTGGAGGAGAGAGAGGGGAGAGAGGTCTCGGGCTCTTTCTGTTTTTATTTGTGTGTGGGAGGGGGAAGGACACATACGTGTGGGGGAGGGGTGCGTGTTTCTGTGTGTCTGTGTGTCTGTGTGTGTGTGTGTGTGTGTGTGTGTGTGTGTGTGTGTGTGCGTGCGTGCGTGCGTGCGTGCATGCGTGCGTGTGTGTGTGTCATTAATTGCTATGCCAGGATACACCCTTCCCAGGCATCAGTAGCGTGGTGAGTAAGTGTTTCTCTACAGCTCCAAATGTCAACCTAACAGTATCTATATCTCCTGTCTCTAATACACTGAGACTAATACACTACACTGGACGACCGCTGCCTGGGAGGATCCTCTTATCCACAGTTTGGCCTTTATTGTCATTAATCTTGCCCTGGAGGCAGCTCTACATTATCTGGCACAGCCAGAAAGTCATAAACTCTGAAATCCTAACTAACCCTAACCACATGTGCCTTAATGCCTTAATAACAAACTTGTATGTCATTTGTAAATATGGATAAAATTGTTAAATTACGAGCCCAGTAGGTTTAGCCACGGAAAAAGACAGGACCCTTCCTGCTAGCCATGATAGGCTGAGATAACGGATGGGTTGAATATGCCGAGAGATGAGTTCAGATTGGTCTGCCACATAGCACGCTTCTGTTTTTAACGTGATCTGCTCAGTATGTATAGATAATCCTTTCTACTACAGTTTTTTTTTAACCTGTTGGGGATAGGGGGCAGTATTGACACGGCTGGATAAAAAAATGTACCCGATTTAATCTGGTTACTACTCCTGCCCAGTAACTAGAATATGCATATAATTATTGGCTTTGGATAGAAAACACTCCAAAGTTTCTAAAACTGTTTGAATAGTGTCTGTGAGTATAACAGAACTCAAATGGCAGGTCAAAACCTGAGAGATTCCTTTACAGGAAGTGGCCTGTCTGACCATTTATTGTCTTTCTTTGACATCTCATTCAATTACAAAGGATCTCTGCGGTAACGTGACACTTCCCACGGCTCCAATAGGCTCTCAGAGCCCGGGAAAAACCTGAATGTCGTCATTTCAGCCCCAGGCTGAAACACATTATCGCCTTTGTCAAGTGGCCGATCAAGGGACTGTGGGCTTAGGCGCGTGCAGTGGCCGCCCCCGTCTTTGTGTTTTTTCCTCTGTTTGCCGAAAAGGAGATTCCCGGTCGGAATATTATCGCTTTTTTACGAGATAAATTGCATAAAAATTGATTTTAAACAGCGGTTGACATGCTTCGAAGTACGGTAATGGAATATTTAGAATTTTTTTGTCACAAATTGCGCCATGCGCACGACCCTGATTTACCATTTCGGATAGTGTCTGGGACGCACGAACAAAACGCCGCTATTCGGATATAACGATGGATTATTTTGGACCAAACCAACATTTGTTATTGAAGTAGCAGTCCTGGGAGTGCATTCTGACGAAGACAACAAAAGGTAATCAAACTTTTTTAATAGTAAATCTGATTTTGATGAAGGCTAAACTTGCCGGGTGTCTAAATAGCTAGCCCGTGATGGCTGGGCTATGTACTTAGAATATTGCAAAATGTGCTTTCACCAAAAAGCTATTTTAAAATCGGACATATCGAGTGCATGGAGGAGTTCTGTATCTATAATTCTTAAAATAATTGTTATGCTTTTTGTGAACGTTTATCGTGAGTAATTTAGTAAATTGTTAGTAAATTCCCCGGAAGCTAGTTCTGAACGTCACATGCTAATGTAAAAAGCTGTTTTTTGATATAAATATGAACTTGATTGAACAAAACATGCATGTATTGTATAACATAATGTCCTAGGGTTGTCATCTGATGAAGATCATCAAAGGTTAGTGCTGCATTTAGCTGTCTTCTGGGTTTTTGTGACATTATATGCTAGCTTGAAAAATGGGTGTCTGATTATTTCTGGCTGGGTACTCTGCTGACATAATCTAATGTTTTGCTTTCGTTGTAAAGCCTTTTTGAAATCGGACAGTGTGGTTAGATTAACGAGAGTCTTGTCTTTAAATAGCTGTAAAATAGTCATATGTTTGAGAAATTGAAGTAATAGGATTTTTAAGGTATTTGAAAATCGCGCCACTGGATTACACTGGCTGTTACGTAGGTGGGACGATTACGTCCCGCCTAGCCCATAGAGGTTAAAGATATATCGTTAGCCATGCAGAACTGCAAAAGCGTTGCTACAGCTCTCAACAACATTGCTGCCCTGAATTTAGCAGGCGCTATCGATGAAGATCAGTGGGAAAATGTTGTGATGGACAACTTTTTGCATACAATCAGTGTGAACCAGAGTGACTTGACACAACAGGCCAAACAAGCTGTAGCTCGCTACAAACCAAACGGAAAGACACACTGCCGTGAACACTTCATCCATGTATACGGGTAATTTTCAGATATTATACATTTCAAATGTTGTCAAAGTAGCTTTTTTTGCAGGTTAAATGGTATGGCTAGCTAGCTAGCGAACGTTAGCTTGCTGGCTCATCAGCTAACCTTAAGTGTGTGATCTGTGTATTTGCATTATACGTATCTCAGGAAGCCATTTGCATTACATAGCTAGCAACATTGAACCTAGTTGGTTAGCTTTAGCTACCTGCAGATTCATACAACAGCATTTCATGCATGGTGGCTAGCTATGACAATCCGTTTGTACTGTAGCTATGGGTAGGGATTATGGTTAATTGTTTAGCTAGATAGCTACATCTAAACAAAACACTCCACTTCACCAGATGACTACATGACCCATCAAGTTAGCCAGGTGTGTCTGAGGGTGATTACGGACATCTATTGTATTTCATGGACATGTCTAGACAGTAGTGACCCATCCACTTAGCTAGATGTGGCTGGGGGTTATAGCATTTCTTTCACATGACCCATCAATTTAGACAAGTGTGTCTGGGAAAGCGTCATCTAATAATTATTAAATATTTATATCATATTTTTATCTGGACACTTTCTATTTTTGATATTGCTACTGTCCAAATATGGAAGTAACCATTTCACTGTACCAATTACACCTTCTGTTTCCTGTTCATGTGACAAATAAACTTAGATTTTATTTGATATAGTGTGTGTTTACCAGAGACGGTAATGTGAAGAACAACGTGACCTGCACCAAAGTCAGACTAGGATATAGAGTGCGTTAGGAAAGTAACCCTAACCCTAACCCTAACCCTAACCCCTTGACTTTTTACACATTTTGTTATGTTACAGCCTTATTCTAAAATTGATTAAATATTATTATTTTTATCAATCTACACACAATAGCCCATAATGACTGTCACGCTCGTTGTAAAGATGGGACCAAGGCGCGCGGGAATGTGTGAACTCATCTTCTTTTATTGAAGGAACGTGAACACAAAACAAAATAACAAACAATGACGACGAAGACAGTCCTGTCAGGCAAAACGCTAAACACGGAACAACTACCCACAAAAACCCATGAAAAAACACCCCTACTAAATAGGACATTCAATTAGAGGCAACGAGGAACAGCTGCCTCCAATTGAAGGTCAACCCAATAAAGTAAACATAGAAATAGAAAAACTAGAACTAACATAGAAATAGACTAACATAGAACATTAACCCAAAAAAACAGAAACACATAAAACAAACACCCCCTGCCACGTCCTGACCAAACTACAATAACAAATAACCCCTTTACTGGTCAGGATGTGACAATGACATTAAGTGAAAACAGGTTTTTAGACATTTTTGCTAGTTTATCACAAATAAAAAACAGAAATACCTTATTTACATAAGTTACTCAGACCCTTGGCTATCAGACTGGAAATTCAGCTCAGGTGTATCTGTTTCCATTGTCCATCCTTGAGATGTTTCTACAACTGGATTGGAGTCCACCTGTGGTAAATTCAATTGATTGGACATGATTTGGAAAGGCACACACCTGTCCATATAAGGTCCCAGAGTTGACATTGCATGTCAGAGAAAAAACCAAGCCATGAGGTCGAAGGAATTGTCTATGGAGCTCCGAGGCAGGATTGTGCCGAGCCACAGATATGGGGAAGGGTACCAAAAAATGTCTGCAGTATTGAAGGTCTCCAAGAACACAGTGGCCTCCATCATTCTTAAATGGAAGAAGTTGAGCAATCGGGGGAGAAGGGCCTTGGTCAGGGAGCTGACTAAGAACCCAATGGTCACTCTGACTAAGCTTGAAAGTTCCTGTGTGGAGATGGGAGCACCTTCCAGAAGGACAACCATCTCTGCAGCACTCCACCAATCAGGCCATTATGATAGAGTGGCCAGATGGAAGACACAGTTAAAGGCACATGACAGCCCGCTTGCCAAAAGGCACTTAAAGACTCTCAGACCATGAGAAACCAAATTCTCTAGTCTAATGAAACCATTATTGAACTCTATGGCCTGAATGCCAAGAGTCACGTCTCGAGGAAACCTGGCACCCTCCTTACGGTGAAGCATGGTACCGGCAGAATCATGCTGTGGGGTTGTTTTTATGCGGCAGGGACTGGGAGACTAGTCAGAATTGAGGAAAAGATGAACGGAGCAAAGTAGAGAGAGATCCTTGATGAAAATCTGCTCCAGAGTGCTCAGGACCTCAGAGGGAGGCGAAGGTTCACCTTCCAACATAACAACGACCCTAAGCACACACACAAGAAAACGCAGGAGTGGCTTCAGGACAAGTCTCTGAATGTCTTTGAGTGGCCCAGCCAGAGCCCGGACTTGAACCCGATCGAACATCTCTGGAGAGACCTGAAAATGGCTGTGCAGCAAATCTCCCCATCCAACCTGACAGAACTTGAGAGGATCTGCAGAGAAGAATGGGAGAAACTCCCCAAATACAGGTGTGCCAGGCTTGAAGTGTCATACCCAAGAAGACTTGAGGCTACAATCACTGCCAAAGGTGCTTCACCAAAGTACCGAGTAAAGGGTCTGAATACTTAAATGTGATATTTCTGTTTGCTTTGTCATTATGGGGTATTGTGTGTAGATTGGTGAGGAAAAAATACAACGTAATCAATTTTAGAATAAGACTGTAACGTAACAAAATATGGAAAAAGTAAAGGGGTCTGAATACTTTACAAATGCACTATAGGCCAAGGACTACATCAATGTATTTTTACCTGGAGTTGTTCCTACTACTTTCAAACACTTTGTCTTGAAATCTTTGGTTGTTTACTATACTACCTTACTCACTCTTTTTAGCACATGGCCTCAGATGTGAATCCTTAAAGAGATGGGTGGGCTAAGGCTTAAGAGGGTGTGAACGATGCTGAATGGGTGTAGACAAAGAAGTGCTCTCCAGTAGGTGTACCAAAACATTCATGGACCATTTTCTCAAAAGTGGAGTTACAAGTTTATCAACTTTCAAAGCAGAATTACTTTCCCATTGTTCCTCAACCAAGGTCACATATAGCCTATTTTGACTTTGCAGCTGGACTATCTAGCGGAAATCGCTCAGTTCTGCCTCCACGGCAAGATTCATGACAATAAACGTCAACCTGTCTCTCTTACCTTCTCTTCTCTCTCTTTTTATTACTCTCTGTCTTTCTCTGTCCCATCTTTTGCTAGCTATGTGGTGTTTATTTCACTGAGAATTCATGTTAATTATGTCTCACGTGCAACAGAGCGATGCTTTCTCAAATGTCTGGATTCAATTAATTCACAGAAAGCAAAAGTACAATGACCCAAATCAGGCCTACTTTTTCATCTGACCGGCATTTTTATGTGGCACAGTTCTGGCCAAACCAGGTATGGCAAAGTTCTGGCTTATGTATGGTAGCTGAATCATGGACAACTGCTTACCATTTTTGCCATTGCTGGCCCACTACTAGCGATGCAGATGACTCCTGCAATGTCACAGTCTCATTACCGTTTTGAGGGTTGAGGTGAGTCTCTCTATCTTGTTACCTTTTTTAGGATGGAGGTGAGTCTTTCGGTCTCACAGTCGATGATGATCTGTCCCTCCTTCCTCTTGTCCAGGTCTTGGAACACCTTGAGGAACGAGGCCTCCGTCATGGTCTCCACGTTGACAGACGTCACCAGCCAGCTCCTCTCAGCAGCCGTGTCCAGGACCTTCTGCAGCACCGACAGGCCTACAGGTCAGGGGCAAAGGTTATGGGTTAGAGGTGAACTATGGCTGTGTTCCAAAAGACATACTCTTCCCTGGTGCCCCGGTGCAGTATATGGTGAATAGGGTGCCATGTTGGATGCATCGTATGTCATAATTTACACTGTATGACTGACATATCTTAGAAACCAAGCATCTTGTCCAAAAGCCCAAGAAGTACCTTTCCCACTAAGCCCATGAAGCATCTTGCCCAATAAGCCGAAGAAGCATCTTGTCCAATAAGCCCAAGAAGCATTTTGCCCACTAAGCCCAAGAAGCATCTTGCCCACTAAGCCCAAGAAGCATCTTGCCCACTAAGCCCAAGAAGCATCCTGCCCACTAAGCCCAAGAAGCATCTTGCCCACTAAGTCCAAGAAGCATCTTGACCACTAAGTCCAAGAAGCATTTTGCCCACTAAGCCCAAGAAGCATCTTGACCACTAAGTCCAAGAAGCATCTTGCCCAATAAGACCTATCCATCAATAAGAAAGCTCTCATGCTAACATAGACCTATCCATCATAAGACTTTCTCTAACAGCACAGCAATGTAATATATGATTACCGGCCCCAGAGGGACAGTTCATTATGACAACTGGGATGTCATGTACAGATATGTTGTTACAGCACTTGGTGTTACTCTGAATAATCACTCCACACACACACACACACACACACACACACACACACACACACACACACACACACACACACACACACACACACACACACACACACACACACACACACACACACGCCCATGCACACCACACACACACACCAGGGCGGCCACAGGCATAAGCGACATAAGTGGCCGCAAGGGGGCCCCCGACCATTTTCTTTATATATGTATTTTTTTTGGAACTCAACTCAACTTACTATTTAGAGTTAAAATCGTAGAATACAGAAGGTACAATTTCGAATTTTGGTTGTGCATCAGCAGTTTTTCTCTTGTTATGTCAGTCACTGAGACTCACTCAATTAGCCCATTTCAGCTAACATTTTTTAGGTTGGAAGTTTGTCTAGCCAGCTTTCTAAACTCGTAGTAATCATGACCGAGTCCTGACCGGCAACGCAGGACACATGCTCAGAAGCCCTAACCTCCATGGGTCACCCATTGTCAATCAGATATCTTATTAACATGGCATAAGTCATGCAAAATGTGTAGAATTGCAGAAAATGATCTTTAAAATGGCAAAAGAAAATCACCCCTTGACAAAATGTGTAGAATTGCAGATATCTGATTGACAATGGGTGACCCATGGAGGTTAGGGCTTCTGAGCATGTGTCCTGCGTTGCCGGTCAGGACTCGGTCATGATTACTACGAGTTTAGAAAGCTGGCTAGACAAACTTCCAACCTAAAAAATGTTAGCTGAAATGGGCTAATTGAGTGAGCTGTAAAACTGTTATTTTTTCTCTTCCCCATGGCAAAATGTGTAGAATTGCATGAAATGTGTTATAAAACTGCTAGATTTTCTATATGCTCCATTGTGTAGAATTGCAGGACCACTAAAATGTTTTGACGGAGGTGGGGGGACCCCTAACCAAATCTTGCTAAGGGCCCGCAAAAGGCTAAGGCTGGCCGTGCACACACACAGACAGTCCCTCAGAGGCACCAATTACATCCAGGCCACTCCATTAAGCTGTCCCCATAGGCTGCTAATGCACTAAAGTATCATGGGGGAACAGGCCAGGGAACCAATGGGCGCGCGGCTCAGAACAGGGACAGGGAATAAGAGGCCATTAGGGAACACATCGATCATGGCTGCAGATTTATAGTGTGGGAGGCACACACACACACACACACAGTATCATATTAGACCAATCAGAATCCTCCTGGGAGGGGACAGACAGTTATTCCAGAAGGTAAACAAAGCTTTTACAAGCTGGAGAGCGGTGGCCATTACTAAACCAAATACTGAATTATAACAATTACATTATAAGCTAAGCTAATACATGAAGCTGTATTCCACACAGCCAGTCACAACTGCACTAGAGAGAATAATCAAAAATGGCATATGACCCTTTTTACATATTTCACATGCCATATTTGCAGCAGGGTTGTTGGTGTGTGTCTAACTAGTCAGAATTATGGTGAAAGGTGATGGATGCCTGGCTCCGTTGGACGGTTTAGAGGAGAGGTTGTGAAGTGATTAAAGGGGTTGGTGACACCTGATAAATACAACGTGTCAAATCACATAAATCATTTGAGAAATCGGACATAGCTTTAGTTCAGTGGGCAAATACAGTCCAGTGGAGTTCAGAATACTTGGTTTCAATCCCAGCAGTCAGTCACATTAAACCATTGACTGCTATGGACAGCAGAGAACTCCATAGACGGAGCTTCTGCTTTCAGGACCACGGTCAACTCCTCTGTTTCAGAGTGGTTTGTTTCAGGACAATGGTGAACACCTCTGTTTCAGAGTGGTTAGTTTCAGACCATGGTCTCTGAAACAGAGGAGTTGACCATGGTCCTGAAACTAGACGTTAAAATATAGGAGTTGACCAAGGTCTGAAACTAACCACTCTGAAACAGAGGTGTTGACCATTGTCCTGAAACTACAGGACCCTGGTCAACTCCTCTATTTCAAGGTCTAGTTTCAGGACCATGGTCAACTCCCCAGACAGAAAACACTCTTTCCCTTTCTGTCTTTTTTCTTCTCAACCTTCTGTTGTCGTGGTGTGATTCCAGGACCATGGTCAGCTCAATCTCACAGTCTCCACAGTCTGCACCCCTTTTCCACAAGAACATACACAATTATTGTAGTCAAAATAAAACCTGTTTGCCCCTTACTCCCTGAAATAGAACAAGAGGTTGAGTCTGCACACCATGAAAATAACCCTCATAAGAACTAATAACGGAATATGGCCCTCAAAAGAACTAATAATGGAATCTGGCCCTAAAAAAAAACTAATAATGGAATCTGGCCGTCATAAGAACGAATAATGGAATCTGGCCCTCATAAGAACTAATAATGGAATCTGGCCCTCATAACAACTAATAATGGAATCTGGCCCTCAAAAGAACTAATAACGGAATCTGGCCCTCATAAGAACTAATAATGGAATCTGGCACTCAAAAGAACTAATAATGTAATCTGGCCTTCATAAGAACTAATAATGGAATCTGGCCCTCATAACAACTAATAATGGAATCTGGCCCTGATAAGAACGAATAATGGAATCTGGCCCTCATAAGAACTAATAATGGAATCTGGCCCTCATAACAACTAATAATGGAATCTGGCCCTCAAAAGAACTAATAATGGAATCTGGCCTTCAAAAGAACTAATAATGGAATCTGGCCCTCATAACAACTAATAATGGAATCTGGCCCTCAAAATAACTAATAATGGAATCTGGCCCTCAAAAGAACTAATAATGGAATCTGGGCCTCATAAGAACTAATAATGGAATCTGGCCCTCATAAGAACTAATAACGGAATCTGGCCCTCATAAGAACTAATAATGGAATCTGGCACTCAAAAGAACTAATAATGTAATCTGGCCTTCATAAGAACTAATAATGGAATCTGGCCCTCATAAGAACTAATAATGGAATCTGGCCCTCAAAAGAACTAATAATGGAATCTGGCCCTCATAAGAACTAATAATGGAATCTGGCCCTCATAAGAACTAATAATGGAATCTGGACCACATAAGAACAAATAATGGAATCTGGCCCTCAATAGAACTAATAATGGAATCTGGCACTCAAAAGAACTAATAATGGAATCTGGCCCTCATAAGAACTAATAATGGAATCTGGCCCTCATAAGAACTAATAATGGAATCTGGCCCTCATAAGAACTAATAAAGGAATCTGGCCCTCATAAGAACTAATAATGGAAGCTGGCCCTCATAAGAACTAATAATGGAATCTGGCCCTCATAAGAACTAATAAAGGAATCTCGCCCTCAAAAGAACTAATAATGGAATCTAGCCTTCAAAAGAACTAATAATGGAATCTGGTCCTCATAAGAACTAATAATGGAATCTGGCCCTCATAAGAACTAATAATGGAATCTGGCACTCAAAAGAACTAATAATGGAATCTGGCCTTCATAAGAACTAATAATGGAATCTGGCCCTCATAAGAACTAATAATGGAATCTGGCCCTCATAAGAACTAATAATGGAATCTGGCCCTCAATACAACTAATAATGGAATCTGGCCCTCAATAGAACTAATAATGGAATCTGGCACTCAAAATAACTAATAATGGAATCTGGCCTTCATAAGAACTAATAATGGAATCTGGCCCTCATAAGAACAAATAATGGAATCTGGCCCTCAAAAGAACTAATAATAGAATCTGGCCCTCATAAGAACTAATAGTGGAATCTGGCCCACATAAGAACTAATAATGAAATCTGGCCCTCATAAGAACTAATAAAGGAATCTGGCCCTCAAAAGAACTAATAATGGAATCTGGCCTTCAAAAGAACTAATAATGGAATCTGGTCCTCATAAGAACTAATAATGGAATCTGGCCCTCATAAGAACTAATAAAAGAATCTGGCCCTCATAAGAACTAATAATGGAATCTGGCCCTCATAAGAACTAATAATGGAATCTGGCCCTCATAAGAACTAATAAAGGAATCTTGCCCTCAAAAGAACTAATAATGGAATCTGGCCCTCATAAGAACTAATAATGGAATCTGGCCCTCATAAGAACTAATAATGGAATCTGGCCCTCATAAGAACTAATAATGGAATCTGGCCTTCATAAGAACTAATAATGGAATCTGGCCCTCATAAGAACTAATAATGGAATCTGGCCCTCATAACAACTAATAATGGAATCTGGCCCTCATAAGAACTAATAATGGAATCTGGCCCTCAAAAGAACTAATAATAGAATCTGGCCCTCTTAAGAACTAATAGTGGAATCTGTCCCTCATAAGAACTAATAATGGAATCTGGCCCTCTTAAGAACTAATAAAGGAATCTGGCCCTCAAAAGAACTAATAATGGAATCTGGCCTTCAAAAGAACTAATAATGGAATCTGGCCCTCATAAGAACTAATAATGGAATCTGGCCCTCATAAGAACTAATAATGGAATCTGGCCGTCATAACAACTAATAATGGAATCTGGCCCTCATAAGAACTAATAATGGAATCTGGCCCTCAAAAGAACTAATAATGGAATCTAGCCCTCATAAGAACTAATAATGGAATCTGGCCCTCATAAGAACTAATAATGGAATCTGGCCCTCATAAGAACAAATAATGGAATCTGGCCCTCAATAGAACTAATAATGGAATCTGGCACTCAAAAGAACTAATAATGGAATCTGGCCTTCATAAGAACTAATAATGGAATCTGGCCCTCATAAGAACTAATAATGGAATCTGGCCCTCAAAAGAACTAATAATGGAATCTGACCCTCATAAGAACTAATAATGGAATCTGGCCCTCATAAGAACTAATAATGGAATCTGGCCCTCAAAATAACTAATAATGGAATCTGGCACTCCAAAGAACTAATAATGGAATCTGGCCTTCATAAGAACTAATAATGGAATCTTGCCCTCATAAGAACTAATAATGGAATCTGGCCCTCAAAAGAACTAATAATAGAATCTGGCCCTCATAAGAACTAATAATGGAATCTGGCCCTCATAAGAACAAATAATGGAATCTGGCCCTCATAAGAACAAATAATGGAATCTGGCCCTCAAAAGAACTAATAATAGAATCTGGCCCTCATAAGAACTAATAGTGGAATCTGGCCCACATAAGAACTAATAAGGAAATCTGGCCCTCATAAGAACTAATAAAGGAATCTGGCCCTCAAAAGAACTAATAATGGAATCTGGCCTTCAAAAGAACTAATAATGGAATCTGGTCCTCATAAGAACTAATAATGGAATCTGGCCCTCATAAGAACTAATAATGGAATCTGGCCCTCATAAGAACTAATAAAGGAATCTTGCCCTCAAAAGAACTAATAATGGAATCTGGCCCTCATAAGAACTAATAATGGAATCTGGCCCTCATAAGAACTAATAATGGAATCTGGCCCTCATAAGAACTAATAATGGAATCTGGCCTTCATAAGAACTAATAATGGAATCTGGCCCTCATAAGAACTAATAATGGAATCTGTCCCTCAAAAGAACTAATAATAGAATCTGGCCCTCTTAAGAACTAATAGTGGAATCTGTCCCTCATAAGAACTAATAATGGAATCTGGCCCTCTTAAGAACTAATAAAGGAATCTGGCCCTCAAAAGAACTAATAATGGAATCTGGCCCTCATAAGAACTAATAATGGAATCTGGCACTCAAAAGAACTAATAGTGGAATCTGGCCCTCATAAGAACTAATAATGGAATCTGGCCCTCAAAAGAACTAATAGTGGAATCTGGCCCTCATAAGAACTAATAATGGAATCTGGCCCTCTTAAGAACTAATAAAGGAATCTGGCCCTCAAAAGAACTAATAATGGAATCTGGCCTTCAAAAGAACTAATAATGGAATCTGGCCCTCATAAGAACTAATAATGGAATCTGGCCCTCATAAGAGCTAATTGGACTAACACATGGAGGCACCGACACATGGGAGGAGAGAGAGACAGATAATTGTATTTATTTTTATTCACTAAAAAGGGCCCTTTTGTGAATATTGTTTATGAGGGTGTTAATGGACGTAAACATTTATTTTCACCGTTTCCAGGCTTCTGAAAATAAAAAGAGACACACTTTAGAAGTTAACGGCTGTTGCTCAGTAACACATCTACACAGATGTTATCTGGGGAGAAAATAGTTTTCAAATCCCTGCGACTGCAAGAAAATGGCAACACTCACAGAGATTTATATTTACGTTCACTCTGGTGCATACCAAATGGCACCCTATTCCCTTTATTGTGCACTACTTTAGGAAATAGAGTGCAATTTGGAAATAAGGTGCAATTGGAGACAGACTTTCCAGTTAAAGCGCTTAAAAAAGTAATATTTATAAAGAGAAGTTGTAAATGTATTCAACCATAAAGCTTTTGGGCTGTGATGGAAGATGGTAATATGAAGAAGGATGTGCTCAAAATAAACAAATATGCTTTTTGTGTCAAGGTGCTGAAATGTGTGCAACAATAAATACCTGCATGAACACAACGACACATGCAAGCATTCACACACAAACGTACGCACGCATTCACACACACACACACACACACACACACACACACACACACACACACACACACACACACACACACACACACACACACACACACACACACACACACACACACACACACACACACACACACACACACAAACACACACACACACACACACACACACACACACACACACACACACACACACACACACACACACACACACCTGGCATAAATGTATGGGTACCTTAATCTCTCCCCGAGGCATTCAACTTTAATCCACATTCAGGCCTGAATAGCAATGGATGGTGACTCTCAGACCAGTCTACCAAAGAGAGAGCCCCCCTGGGGACTAAACACAGACTGCTATAATCTACACTGACAAAGGTGCTTGTCTGCATACATTCTTTCTTTTCTCTCCAAAACTCTTGAACGTGCCGTCCTTGGCCAGCTCTCCTGCTATCTCTCTCAGAATGACCTTCTTGATCCTAATCAGTCAGGTTTCAAGACTGGGCATTCAACTGAGACTGCTCTTCTCTGTGTCACGGAGGCTCTCCGCACTGCTAAAGCTAACTCTCTCTCCTCTGCTCTCATCCTTCTAGACCTATCTGCTGCCTTTGATACTGTGAACCATCAGATCCTCCTCTCCACCCTCTCCGAGTTGGGCATCTCCGGCGCGGCCCACACTTGGATTGCGTCCTACCTGACAGGTCGCTCCTACCAGGTGGCGTGGCGAGAATCTGTCTCCGCACCATGCGCTCTCACCACTGGTGTCCCCCAGGGCTCTGTTCTAGGCCCTCTCCTATTCTCGCTATACACCAAGTCACTTGGCTCTGTCATATCCTCACATGGTCTCTCCTATCATTGCTATGCAGATGACACACAATTAATCTTCTCCTTTCCCCCTTCTAATAACCAGGCGGCGATGGCGCATCTCTGCATGTCTGTCAGACATATCAGTGTGGATGACGGATCACCACCTCAAGCTGAACCTCGGCAAGACGGAGCTGCTCTTCCTCCCGGGGAAGGACTGCCTGTTCCATGATCTCGCCATCACGGTTGACAACTCCCTTGTGTCCTCCTCCCAGAGTGCTAAGAACCTTGGCGTGATCCTGGACAACACCCTGTCGTTCTCCACTAACATCAAGGCGGTGACCCGATCCTGTAGGTTCATGCTCTACAACATTCGCAGAGTACGACCCTGCCTCACACAGGAAGCGGCGCAGGTCCTAATCCAGGCACTTGTCATCTCCCGTCTGGATTACTGCAACTCGCTGTTGGCTGGGCTCCCTGCCTGTGCCATTAAACCCCTACAACTCATCCAGAACGCCGCAGCCCGTCTGGTGTTCAACCTTCCCAAGTTCTCTCACGTCACCCCGCTCCTCCGCTCTCTCCACTGGCTTCCAGTTGAAGCTCGCATCCGCTACAAGACCATGGTGCTTGCCTAATTGCTGTGAAGGGAACGGCACCTCCATACCTTCAGGCTCTGATCAGGCCCTACACCCAAACAAGGGCACTGCGTTCATCCACCTCTGGCCTGCTGGCCCCCCTACCTCTGAGGAAGCACAGTTCCCGCTCAGCCCAGTCAAAACTGTTCGCTGCTCTGGCACCCCAATGGTGGAACAAGCTCCCTCACGACGCCATGACAGCGGAGTCAATCACCACCTTCCGGAGACACCTGAAACCCCACCTCTTTAAGGAATACCTAGGATAGGATAAAGTAATCCTTCTAACCCCCCCCCTTAAAAGATTTAGATGCACTATTGTAAAGTGGTTGTTCCACTGGATATCATAAGGTGAATGCACCAATTTGTAAGTCGCTCTGGATAAGAGCGTCTGCTAAATGACTTAAATGTAATGTAAATGTAATGCATACCTCTATTTAGCCTTGTGATAGGGAACAAAGTGCCATCTACAATGGCCTGTAGACACACAGCCACACAGGCACACACATACACACACACACACAAACGCACACACACACGCACGCATGCAAGCACACACACGCACTATAACCGAACAAACACCAATTTTTCTTACAGGCTTAAAATAACCCTTTGGACAAGGCAGCTGGTGAATAGTATCCAGGCAACAGGAGGCAATATGGATGATGATATGGATTCCAGAACTCTCCATCCCACCGCTCGATTACACACACACACACACACACACACACACACACACACACACACACACACACACACACACACACACACACACACACACACACACACACACACACACACACACACACACACACACACACACACACACACACACGCTAACACACAAACAGCAGGGTTTGCAGTCCCTCACTGGCCGATAAAGGGATCATGGGAGATAAAAACATCACTGGGACATGCATGGCGCTCTAGCTATCATGGCTACTATGAATCACAAGGACCAGTCATCTGTGTGAAATCTCCTCTGTCACAGTCCTGTTGTGTGTCCAGAGAGACTGACAGAGTGACAGTTTATCAAGGTCTCACAGTTGTCATTAAACTGGCTTTATTTTAGAGAATGTAACATCACTCAGCAGTCACAACACACACAAAGAGACACGCACGCACGCAAACAAGAATGCATACACACACAAATACATAAGCACGTAAGCATGCACACACACACTGCCAGCATATGCAGAGTTTAGTGTAGCTTGACAGTTATGCTCTGAAACACACAACACCTGAGACAGATGGCACAGCATAATGGGTAGGCTACAGCTGATTGGCTGGGAGGGGAGAAGGGGAGGAGGGGAGAGGAGGGGAGGGGAGAGGAGGGAAGAGACTGGGAGGAGAGGAGGGGAGAGGAGGGGAAAGGAGGTGAGAGACTGGGAGGAGAGGAGGCGAGAGACTGGGAGGAGAGGAGGGGAGAAACTGGGAGTAGAGGAGGGGAGAGGAGGGGAGGGGAGAGGAGGCGAGAGACTGGGAGGAGAAAAGGGGAGAAGAGGAGAGAGACTGGGAGGAGAGGAGGGGAGAAACTGGGAGGAGAGGAGGGGAGAGAAGGGGAGAGACTGGGAGGAGAGGAGGGGGAAGACTGGGAGTAGAGGAGGGGAGAAACTGGGAGTAGAGGAGGGGAGAGGAGGGGAGGGGAGAGGAGGCGAGAGACTGGGAGGAGAGGAGGGGAGAGACTGGGATGAGAGGAGAGACTGGGAGGAGAGGAGGGGAGAGGAGAGGAGAGACTGGGAGTAGAGGAGGGGAGAGGAGAGGAGGGGAGAGACTGGGAGGAGAGGAAGGGAGAGGAAGGGAGAGACTGGGAGGAGAGGAGGGGAGAGGAGGGGAGAGACTGGGAGGAGAGGAAGGGAGAGGAAGGGAGAGACGGAGGAGAGGAGGGGAGAGGAAGGGAGAGACTGGGAGGAGAGGGGGGGAGAGACTGGGAGGAGAGGAGGGGAGAGACTGGGAGGAGAGGACGGGAGAGGAGGGGAGAGACTGGGAGGAGAGGAGGGGACAAGAGGGGAGAGACTGGGAGGAGAGGAAGGGAGAGACTGGGAAGAGAGGAGGGGAGAGGAGAGGAGAGGAAGGGAGAGACTGGGAGGAGAGGACGGGAGAGACTGGGAGGAGAGGAGGGGAGAGACTGGGATGAGAAGAGGGGAGAGACTGGGAGGAGAGGAGGGGAGAGGAGGGGAGAGACTGGGAGGAGAGGAGGGGAGAGGAGGGGAGAGACTGGGAGGAGAGGAAGGGAGAGGAAGGGAGAGACTGGGAGGAGAGGGGGGGAGAGACTGGGAGGAGAGGAGGGGAGAGACTGGGAGGAGAGGACGGGAGAGGAGGGGAGAGACTGGGAGGAGAGGAGGGGAGAAGAGGGGAGAGACTGGGAGGAGAGGAAGGGAGAGACTGGGAGGAGAGGAGGGGAGAGGAGAGGAAGGGAGAGACTGGGAGGAGAGGACGGGAGAGACTGGGAGGAGAGGACGGGAGAGACTGGGAGGAGAGGAGGGGAGAGGAGAGGAAGGGAGAGACTGGGAGGAGAGGACGGGAGAGACTGGGAGGAGAGGAGGGGAGAGGAGAGGAAGGGAGAGACTGGGAGGAGAGGACGGGAGAGACTGGGAGACTGGGAGGAGAGGACGGGAGAGACTGGGAGACTGGGAGGAGAAGAGGTAGGGATGGAGGTAGAGCACACCTGGTGTGGACAGGTGCGTCATTTATTTATTTTTTTGCACCGACAGAAAATGAAGCAGGTGAAACGTGTTTGCTTTGCTCTTGCTGCCATACAAGTATGCTTTTCAAATACCCTGACAAAATGAGAGTTAGAGACATTCAACACTCTCCTACTCTTTGTGTGACAAATCATTGTGTCTGTGTGTCTTTGTGTGTGTTGTCTGTCCATGTGCAGGTGTTTCCTACAGCCGTGGCTGAAAAGGCTTTTCACTGTGAAAGGACACAATGGCTACTCCTTACCCCTCTGCTGTCACCATGGCAATCAGTGAATGACTAACTGTGGTTGGTATGACAACTGATGTCTTGCACAAGACAGGACCTGTGAGCGGTGTGTGTGTGCAGGAAGTATGTATTGTGTGTGTGTTTATGTGTGCGCGTGCAACACTCACACAGTAGTACATGTACGTGCGTAGGTACGTTTGTGTGTGTGTGTGTGTGTGTGTGTGTGTGTGTGTGTGTGTGTGTGTGTGTGTGTGTGTGTGTGTGTGTGTGTGCAACGTTCTCTAACGAGCAGATTTTACTGGCTCATGTTCCATTTCTAAAGCTATTCCTGACACACACCTGGAACGTCATACCCTGTGACCCAGCGATCCTACCAAACCTCCAGCAACTCCCCCGTCTATTAGCCTGGATAGTCAACTCAATATCACTCTGTTTCACTACCGTGTCACTTGGTCTCCTTGACAACCTTGACAAACCCGCCCGTGGTAGTGTTATATGGTAATGTCGTGGTCCTCTGTAGCTCAGTTGGTAGAGCATGGCGCTTGCAATTCCAGGATAGACGGTTTGATTCCCGCGACCACCCATACATGAAAGAATGTATGACTGTAAGTGTCTGCTACCGTGCATTAGGAAAGTATTTAGACCCCTTGATATTTTGTTACGTTACAGCCTTATTCTAAAATAGATTAAAATGTTTTTTCCCTCATCAATCTACACACAAAACCCCATAATGACAAAGTAAAAACCGTTTTTTAGACATTTGAGCAAATATACACTCTACCGTTCAAAAGTTTGGGTTCATTTAGAAATGTCCTTGTTTTTGAAGGAGAAGCAGATTTTGTCAATTAAAATAACATCAAATGATCAGAAATACAGTGTAGACATTGTTAATGTTGTAAATGACTATTGTAGCTGGAAACGGCAGATTTTTTATGGAATATCTACCTAGGCGTACAGAGGCCCATTATCAGCAACCATCACTCCTGTGTTCCAATGGCACTTTGTGTTAGCTAATCCAAATGTATCACTTTAAAAGGCTAATTGATCATTAGAAAACTCTTTTGCAATTATGTTAGCACAGCTGAAAACTGTTGTCCTGATAAAAGAAGCAATAAAACTGGCCTTCTTTAGACTAGGCGAGTTTCTGAAGCATCAGCATTTGTGGGTTCGATTACAGGCTCAAAATGGCCAGAAACAAATAACTTTCTTCTGAAACTCGTTAGTCTATTCTTGATCTGAGAAATGAAGGCTATTCCATTCGAGAAATTGCCTCAGTACTTTGTTGAAGCAACTTTGGCAGAGATTACTGCCTCAAGTCTTCTTGGGTATGACGCTACAAGCCTGGCACACCTGTATTTGGGCAGTTTCTCCCATTCTTCTCTGCAGATCCTCTCCAGCTCTGTCAGGTTGGATGGGTAGCGACGCTGCACAGCTATTTTCAGGTTTCTCCAGAGACGTTCGATCGGGCTCAAGTCCGGGCTCTGGCTGGGCCACTCAAGGTCAATCAGAGACTTGTCCCGAAGCCACTCCTATGTTGGCTTGGCTGTGTGCTTAGGGTCGTTGTCCTGTTGGAAAACAAACCTTTGTCCCAGTCTGAGGTCCTGAGCACTCTGGAGCAGGTTTACATCAAGGATCTCTCTATACTTTTCTGTACTTTTTGCCATTCATCTCAATCCTGACTAGTCTCCCAGTTATTACCACTGAAAAACATCCCCACAGGATGATGCTGCCACCACCATGCTTCACCGTAGGGATGGTGCCAGGTTTCCTCCAGATGTGATGCTTCACATTCAGGCCAAGGAGTTCAATCTTGGTTTCATCAGACCAGAGAATCTTGTTTCTCATGGTCTGAGAGTCCTTTAGGTGCCTTTTGGCAAACTCCAAGTGGCTGTCATTTGCATTTTACTGAGCAGTGGCTTCCGTCTGGCCATTCTACCATATAGGCCTGATTGGTGGCGTGCTACAGAGATGGTTGTCCTTCTGGAAGGTTCTCCCATCTACACAGAGGAACTGTGGAGCTCTGTCAGCGTGACCATCGAGTTCTTGGTCACCTCCCTGACCAAGGCCCTTCTCCCCCGATTGCCCAGTTTGCCTAGAATGATGGAGGCCACTGTGTTGACCATGTTCTGTTATAATATCCACCCTGCACAGCCAGAAGAGGACTGGCCACCCCTCATAGCCTGGTTCCTCTCTAGGTTTCTTCCTAGGTTTTTGGCCTTTCTAGGGAGTTTTTCCTAGGGAGTTTTTCCTAGCCACCGTGCTTCTTTCACATGCATTGCTTGCTGTTTGGGGTTTTAGGCTGGGTTTCTGTACAGCACTTTGAGATATCAGCTGATGTACGAAGGGCTATATAATTACATTTGATTTGATTTGAGCTGTGCCTAGACACGATCCTGTCTCGGAGCTCTACGGAGAATTCCTTCGACCTCATGGCTTGGATGGAAAACTTATATAAATAATGTATTTCCGTGTTTTAGAATAAGGCTATATCGTAACAAAATGTGTAAAAAGCCAAGGGGTCTGAATACTTACCGAACGCACTGTAAATGGAACATGTTCCGTGTTGTCTTATATTTGTGCATCATTGTGAAGTTGATATTGTTTTTTCACACTATAGGGCCGACCAGAAGCGTACTGAACAGGCAATGATATTTTCTTTTACATTGTCTTTTTGAGGCATGGTCCCAGCAATTATGTTGAAAGAATAACCAGGCCAACCCAGTACAGCTATTCATTCACATGCATACACTATTCAGAGAATACATCATTTGACCTTTGAGCCCTTTACTCACCAGAATCTGAGCTGTACATGTAGACGAACTTGGTCCATCCGTAGTGGTCTATGACCCCCACCAGAGTGTCCTGTAGCTCAGGTCTCAGCTGGATCACAAACTGGTTGGCCGTCTCGATGGGGAAGGAAGGCGTGACGAAACACACGTGCAGCGCCCCGCAGAACGACATCAGCATATTGACCGTCTTCCTGTCGTAGAGGCCAATGATAGCATAGACACCTTTAGAGAACTGGGAACAGACTGGGGGGAGGAGAGTGGGAAGACGGAGCGAGAGAGAGAGGAAGGGGAGAGGGAGGGGGAGGAGAGTGGGAAGACAAAGAGAGAGAGAGGAAGGGGGAGAGGGAGGGGGAGGGGGAGGAGAGTGGGAAGATGGAGCGAGAGAGAGAGGGAGGGAGAGTGGGAAGACGAAGAGAGAGAGAGGAAGGGGGAGAGGGAGGAGGAGGGGGAGGAGAGTGGGAAGATGGAGAGAGAGAGGAAGGGGAGAGGGGAGAGGGAGGAAAGGAGAGAGGGAGAGAGAAGAAGAGGGGCGGGGGGAGAGGAAGAAGGGCGGGGGAGAGGAAGAGGGGGAGGGGGAGAAAAGAGATGACATTGTTAGACTTTCTGGCATTTAGGTTCACATTCGGAAGACCTGTCGATTGAAAACATAATGTTACATTGCAAGATAAATTCTGCACAGATTAGGGAAACTGTACATTTTAAGTACCGTTTATATGTAGCATGATGGGCTTTCTGTTTACTGTGAGAAGTGGAAATTGGAGGGATAGACAGATGTGGAAAAGAAAGGTGAAGAATGGACATGAGAGGTTAATCAATGGGTTCCACTCTGGGTTCCACTGACATTTCACTGACAGCAGTACTAATGATTCCTATGCCACTTACTTTTCTCTCTTTTCTGTCTCTCTCTCGCTCTTTCTGTCTCTCTCTCTCTCTCTCTCTCTCTCTCTCTCTCTCTCTCTCTCTCTCTCTCTCTCTCTCTCTCTCTCTCTCTCTCTCTCTCTCTCTCTCTCTCTCTCTCTCTTTCTTTCTCTCTCTCTCTCTCTCTCTCGCTCTCTCTCTCTCTCTCTCTCTCTCTCTCTCTCTCTCGCTCTCTCTCGCTCTCACCTGCTGCCTTGTTCTCTCTCTCTCTCTCCCTCTCATTCCCTGGTCTGCCACTGCCTCCCATTGAGCCAAAATGGCCTCCGTCTGTTTTGATCCTGTTACCTTCATTTTCGCTCTTACTATCTTTTCACTGCACTACAACACATATCTCTTCCTCTCTTTTCACTGCACCACAACACATATCTCTTCCTCTCTTTTCACTGCACCACAACACATATCTCTTCCTCTCTTTTCACTGCACTACAGCACATCTCTTCCTCTCTTTTCACTGCACTACAACACATATCTCTTCCTCTCTTTTCACTGCACTACAACACATATCTCTTCCTCTCTTTTCACTGCACCACAACACATCTCTCTTCCTCTCTTTTCACTGCACTACAACACATATCTCTTCCTCTCTTTTCACTGCACCACAACACATATCTCTTCCTCTCTTTTCACTGCACCACAACACATATCTCTTCCTCTCTTTTCACTGCACTACAACACATATCTCTTCCTCTCTTTTCACTGCACTACAACACATATCTCTTCTTCCCTTTTCACTGCACCACAACACATCTCTCTTCCTCTCTTTTCACTGCACTACAACACATATCTCTTCTTCCCTTTTCACTGCACCACAACACATCTCTCTTCCTCTCTTTTCACTGCACCACAACACATCTCTATCTCTGCTCTCTGCTCTGGCAGTGTGCTGCTCTCTTTTCCCTCTCAGGTCTGGTCTGCTCTGGCCTTTGCTGGTCTGGGGCTGGGTTATTTTCTGCTACGTCTTGTCTGTGGGTGGGCCAGGCCTCATGTTTCTCTGTATTCACCCAACAGATTGAGTCTCCAGCATGTTCAGCCTGTTCAAAGCCCAGGGCCAGATTACAGTGAGGGGAGGGGCAGAGGGGATGAAGGGGAGGGGCCGGGGGAAGGGAGGGGAGGGGCCGAGGGGAGGGGCAGAGGGAGGGAGGGAGGAGAGGGGAGAGACAGACAAATACGGCCGCTGCCCAATAGGCCTGCCCCACCGCAGAAAAAACAGCATTCTCCAGGCCACGTGTGTGTGTGTGTTTGTGTGTGTGTGTGTGTCTGTCTTCCAAATGTATGGTGACTCACCCTACGTAGAGCGCTCCCTGAAATAGACTAGCCTACTTGCACCTCGCCACTCAGAAATTGTACAATTGTAACAGACGACTCCCATGGTCACCCTCTGAAAAAGTACACCAGTACACGTGATACTCTGCTATTAATTCCCACTCTCTTGTAAATGTCATTTTGTAAGGCAAGATTACTGCACCCTCACCTCAACTGAAAGCCAATGGAAACCTTGATTTCACCATTTAACCATTCACACTCCTCAGCTCTTCTGGCATGATGACCTGATACCCTGGTATGATAAGTAATCCATATTCATATGATCAGTGATCTTCTGCCTGAGTCTGCTGCTCCAGTTATAGGCCTTAGAGACAGCAGGACCAGTACAGTACCACACCCTTAGAGACAGCAGCACCAGGACTATTACTGTACCAAACCCTTAGAAACAGCAGGACCAGTACAGTACCAAACCCTTAGAGACAGCAGGACCAGTACAGTACCAAACCCTTAGAGACAGCAGGACCAGTACAGTACCAAACCCTTAGAGACAGCAGGACCAGTACAGTACCAAACCCTTAGAGACAGCAGGACCAGTACAGTACCAAACCCTTAGAGACAGCAGGACCAGTACAGTACCACACCCTTAGAGACAGCAGGACCAGGACTATTACTGTACCAAACCCTTAGAGACAGCAGGACCAGTACAGTACCAAACCCTTAGAGACAGCAGCACCAGGACTATTACTGTACCAAACCCTTAGAAACAGCAGGACCAATACAGTACCAAACCCTTAGAGACAGCAGGACCAGTACAGTACCAAACCCTTAGAGACAGCAGGACCAGTACAGTACCAAACCCTTAGAGACAGCAGGACCAGTACAGTACCAAACCCTTAGAGACAGCAGGACCAGTACAGTACCAAACCCTTAGAGACAGCAGCACCAGGACTAGTACCAAACCCTTAGAGACAGCAGGACCAGTACAGTACCAAACCCTTAGAGACAGCAGGACCAGTACAGTACCACACCCTTAGAGACAGCAGGACCAGTACAGTACCAAACCCTTAGAGACAGCAGGACCAGTACAGTACCAAACCCTTAGAAACAGCAGGACCAGTACAGTACCAAACCCTTAGAGACAGCAGGACCAGTACAGTACCAAACCCTTAGAGACAGCAGGACCAGTACAGTACCAAACCCTTAGAGACAGCAGGACCAGTACAGTACCAAACCCTTAGAGACAGCAGGACCAGTACAGTACCAAACCCTTAGAGACAGCAGGACCAGTACAGTACCAAACCCTTAGAGACAGCAGGACCAGTACAGTACCAAACCCTTAGAGACAGCAGGACCAGTACAGTACCACACCCTTAGAGACAGCAGGACCAGGACTATTACTGTACCAAACCCTTAGAGACAGCAGGACCAGTACAGTACCAAACCCTTAGAGACAGCAGCACCAGGACTATTACTGTACCAAACCCTTAGAAACAGCAGGACCAATACAGTACCAAACCCTTAGAAACAGCAGGACCAATACAGTACCAAACCCTTAGAGACAGCAGGACCAGTACAGTACCAAACCCTTAGAGACAGCAGGACCAGTACAGTACCAAACCCTTAGAGACAGCAGGACCAGTACAGTACCAAACCCTTAGAGACAGCAGGACCAGTACAGTACCAAACCCTTAGAGACAGCAGCACCAGGACTATTACTGTACCAAACCCTTAGAAACAGCAAGACCAATACAGTACCAAACCCTTAGAGACAGCAGGACCAATACAGTACCAAACCCTTAGAGACAGCAGGACCAGTACAGTACCACACCCTTAGAGACAGCACTGTACTTAAATACAGATTGTGTAATGCAGTTTGTGGATCCTTTAGAATTGCAACCCTACAGTATGCAACAGGAAGTACTTGCTGATTGGTTCATTTTAGTCCTGAGCCTGGTACCAGCCAATGCCATGCTCCTGATGAGGGAGGACTTTTAGTGATCTTGACAGAACAGCAGTCAACTTCATGCTGATTCTGTCTTTGTACAGTACCAAACCCTTAGAGACAGCAGGACCAGTACAGTACCACACCCTTAGAGACAGCAGCACCAGGACTAGTACCGTACCACACCCTTCTCCTCCCTCATTAACCAGTGTTCCTCTGACAGGGAGAACACTGCTAAGTGTCAGAGCAGGCCCTGGCTGTGTGTATGTCCTGTTAGTGTAACTCTGGGTGGAGCATGACAGGAAGGGTCAGAGACTCAGAGACCCACAGAGTTACTAAAGACCCTTAACATCTGTCTACTCTGTCTGGCACACGCTCCTCTCCTCTCCTTGTTTTTTCCCCTCTCCTTTCTTCTCCTCTCCTCCACCCCTTGATCATCCACTCCCCTCCTCTCGTTTCATCTCCTCTTCTCCACCTCTCAATCATCATCCTCTCCTCTCCTCTCCTCTCCTCTCCTCTCCTCTCCTCTCCTCTCCTCTCCTCTCCTCTCCTCTCCTCTCCTCTCCTCTCCTCTCCTCTCCTCTCCTCTCCTCTCCTCTCCTCTGCCCTCCTCTCCTCTCCTCTCCTCTCCTCTCCTCTCCTCTCCTCTCCTCTCCTCTCCTCTCCTCTCCTCTCCTCTGCCCTCCTCTCCTCTCCTCTGCCCTCCTCTCCTCTCCTCTCCTCTCCTCTGCCCTCCTCTCCTCTCCTCTCCTCTGCCCTCCTCTCCTCTGCCCTCCTCTCCTCTCCTTTTGTTCCACCTCTCAGTCCCTCCTGAGGATATTTCTACACCCCATGAGGTCTTTCATCTTCTGTTTGGTAAAGCATGCTGATAGAGGATAATCTGTCTCATTGGAGCTGATTACCATAGAATCCTACAGTACGGAATACAGAGCGGTGGGAACTACTGTTTATACCATAGAATCTTACAGTACGGAATACAGAGCGGTGGGAACTACTGTTTATACCATAGAATCCTACAGTACGGAATTCAGAGCGGTGGGAACTACTGTTTATACCATAGAATCTTACAGTACGGAATACAGAGCGGTGGGAACTACTGTTTATACCATAGAATCCTACAGTACGGAATTCAGAGCGGTGGGAACTACTGTTTATACAATAGAACCCAAAGATCAGTGAAAATACTGTATTATACCATAGAACCAGAGAAACAGTGAGAAAATTGTATTATACCATAAAACCAGAAGATAAGTGGAACATAAAAGCACAGTTCTCCCCTCCAGCAGTGAACAGTGGAGTATTATACCATAGCAGGTTAAAGAGAACTTAAAGAGAACAGTGGAGTATTATACTATAGTAGGTTAAAGAGAACAGTGGAGTATTATACCATAGTAGGTTAAAGAGAACAGTGGAGTATTATACCATAGTAGGTTAAAGAGAACAGTGGAGTATTATACCATAGTAGGTTAAAGAGAACAGTGGAGTATTATACCATAGTAGGTTAAAGAGAACAGTGGAGTATTATACCATAGTAGGTTAAAGAGAACAGTGGACTATTATACCATAGTAGGTTAAAGAGAACAGTGGAGTATTATACCATAGTAGGTTAAAGAGAACAGTGGAGTATTATACTATAGTAGGTTAAAGAGAACAGTGGAGTATTATACCATAGTAGGTTAAAGAGAACAGTGGAGTATTATACTATAGTAGGTTAAAGAGAACAGTGGACTATTATACCATAGTAGGTTAAAGAGAACAGTGGAGTATTATACCATAGTAGGTTAAAGAGAACAGTGGAGTATTATACCATAGTAGGTTAAAGAGAACAGTGGAGTATTATACCATAGTAGGTTAAAGAGAACAGTGGAGTATTATACCACAGAGTAAAGAGAACAGTGTAGTATTATACCACAGAGTAAAGAGAAGAGTGGAGTATTATACCATAGTAGAGTACAGAGAACAGTGGAGTATTATACCACAGAGTAAAGAGAACAGTGGAGTATTATACCACAGAGTAAAGAGAAGAGTGGAGTATTATACCATAGTAGAGTACAGAGAACAGTGGAGTATTATACCATAGAGTAAAGAGAACAGTGGACTATTATACCATAGTAGGTTAAAGAGAACAGTGGAGTATTATACCATAGTAGAGTACAGAGAACAGTGGAGTATTATACCATAGAGTAAAGAGAACAGTGGACTATTATACCATAGTAGAGTACAGAGAACAGTGGAGTATTATACCACAGCGTAAAGACAACAGTGGAGTATTATACCACAGAGTAAAGAGAACAGTGGAGTATTATAACATAGAGTAAAGAGAACAGTGGAGTATTATACCATAGAGTAAAGGGAACAGTGGAGTGTTATACCACAGAGTAAAGAGAATAGTGGAGTACATTATTATCATTATTATTAAATATTATTAGTATTATTATTATAATAATAATAATAATTATTATTATTATTATTATTACAGAGTTCTAGACTCCCTTTCTCTCAGCTGTTCTCCCATATCACCTCTCTGAGTCTACTCCCCATACCATTGTTTGGTACTCTATATGCTCAGTACAGACCTATTTCCTGACCACATGGTGTCACGAGAGGTTCCAACAAACACAATCAGTAGCGTAACCGTACTACCGTGTCTGTGCTGTGGTCTTCATACCCATATACACAAATACAGCTTAGTCATGCCTGAAAACACGTACTAACGGAACACAAAAACATTCACACACACTCCCCCCACTCCAGGGACTTGCGTGCCATTACTCTCCACACGTACTGAAAGCACAGACCGCTCTGGGAATTCCACTGCAACAGGAGCGTTGGTCCAGTGGGAGCGACGGAGCTGATCGGGAGTTCTAGGTTCTAGGCCAGCCTTACATAATGGATCATTTCTAATAAGTCTCCCCGTTAGGGAAGATACATGTTAACAGATGTCAGCATTCCAAATAACACCCTTTTCCCTTGATGGTAAACTACTATTGTCCAGAGCCCTATGGAGGCCCTATGGTTTCTGGTCAAAAGTAGTGCAGTAAATAGGGAATAGGGTGCCATTTGGTAAAGATGTATACAGATGACTAGAGAATAGGATATGGAAATAATGGTGTTCTGTTGTGTATCTGTCCTGTCACGAGTCACGCTCTCTCAATGCAGGCTGGATAGTGTGGTAGCATTAATGATCTATGTTAATGGTATATAACCAATATTTTATCTCATCTGTCATAGGCACTGTGTGTTTTTGTGTGAGTGTGTATGTGTGTGTGTGTGTGTGTGTGTGTGTGTGTGTGTGTGTGTGTGAGTGTGTGTGTGTGTGAGTGTGTGTGTGTGTGTGTGTGTGTGTTTGGTCTATAATATCCATGGTCTGTATCTCTGTGTTTCTGTGGCTGGTATCCTTTATAATATCCATGGTCTGTATCTCTGTGTTTCTGTGGCTGGTATCCTTTATAATATCCATGGTCTGTATCTCTGTGTTTCTGTGGCTGGTATCATTTATAATATCCATGGTCTGTATCTCTGTGTTTCTGTGGCTTGTAGCAAACCACATCCAGATCAATACAGTGTCGTGTCTTTGGCATCATTAAAACGGAAGACATGTTTATCAAATAACTCTCTGTAATTATTATTACGCGATTAAACTGATTAATCGTGTAACTGTAATTAACTAGGAGGTCGGGGCACCAAGGAAACTATTCAGATTACAAAGTTATAATTTTCCTAATATAACTTTCAGATATCATAATATCTGATCTCTGAGTCTTCTGATTTAATGACGTATTCTTTACCTCGTCAGTCTCATTCCAAACGTCGTAAATTGTTGGTTATCTGCACGAACCCAGTCTTCACTACATCAATTGAGTCATCCATACATCAATTGTCTTAAAATCATTGATTTACTAACTAAATAATTCACAGAAATGCATAACATACAGATATGGTTACAAGGAAATGGTGGGAGAATGTGCCCTAGTGGGCTAAACCGGCATGGCGGCTTGTTAGACAAAAGGGGAGTGTGGGTCAGCTGAGAAGGCACTACAGAGTTGATAAACATTAACAATTGAAATGCTAACCCTTTGCACATGAACGCTCACTCATTCGGGAACAATTGCAATCAATATATATATTTACGCTCAGTGTGTCGTCGGGATCTTTGTTGAAAAGTTCTGTTCTGTTGGAGAGTTTTGTCCTCGCGTTCTTTCTCTCTCTCGGTTAGAATGGATATTTCAAAGTGACATTCATTAATGTCGTTATAGGACGGATGTTTCGTTGGTCTTCGCGTTCAATGATACCGAATTCCTAGCTGCAGACTAGTAATTAATATCAAAGACTTGTTATTATTCTGTCGGTATCAATAGTCTAAGAGTTTAACCACGTGGTATGGTTAAGGTTCAGAACGAGGAATGCATGGTCAAACCTTGGCCCTCTCTCCTCGAGGTAAGCTGATTGAAACCCTGGGTGGGGGTTATATTCGTAATGACAGAAAAAGGCTGTCTCATGACGCCAGGTCATGGGGGCGTGGGGGCGTGCCGATGGGGGCGTGCCGATGACTTGGTAAAACTTTAAACAGAAAATACAATTCTCTCACATTAACATCTTACAAGCATCACAACATATTCCAAATAGCTTTATCCTTATTCATTAATTTTATACAACCATTAGATGTAAGTCTCACAATTGAGGCTATGATATAAACAGAGCCATGGTAATGTAGCCGTATTGTCTCTCATGAGTTTCACAAAATTGTGCCAAACGGACCAGTTCGTAGCTGGATTCTTCACCGATCTTTTATACCTTCTCCAGAACATAAATGTCGTTCGGTTCTCCAGTCCTGTGAGGTGGAAGAATTCCTAGGTTCTTTCTATGAAACCCACTCTCTCTGTATACTGTGGCCATGAGGCGGGACATTTTCTTAGGTATTTACGACCACTCTCACAGGGCCTGAGTAGGGGGAGGTAGGGGGATGGTACATAGAAAACCCAAAGAGGGCAATGTCATGACAACAGTATAATCATGAGGTGCTACATTGAACAGCTAAAACCCAGCGGAAACCCTTTCAGCCGGAGTCTATCCACAGTGTTTACTCACGTCCCCCAGCCCCCACACACCCTTAGTACGACAAACAATCAACCTTGCTGTATGTGTGTAAAACAGCCAATGTCACCTCTGAACCACAGGACCAATGCTATTTTACAGAAGCCAAAGGCACGCAATGGGGCTGTTTCTCCCTTGTATAATCCTTGAAAGAGGGAACACACACACACACACGCACACACGCACGCACACACACGCACACACACACACACACACAAACACACACACACACACAGAGAGAGAGAAAAGGCATATGCTTTAAAGTATATTCATCATAGCTGCATTAATGCATGAAGAACTATGTTAATTTATGTCTGATACATGAATAGCCTAGATGAGCACTGATTTAACTTGCTAAATGAGCATGTCCAAAGCAGTGTCACATAATGAGGCTAGATATTGTTTTACATATGATTCATTATGGTAGTTGTGTTTCATGTCTAGACTCATTTATCTGTGTATAGGCTAGCTGCAGTGTGTGTGTGTGTGTGTGTGTGTGTGTGTGTGTGTGTGTGTGTGTGTGTGTGTGTGTGTGTGTGTGTGTGTGTGTGTGTGTGTGTGTGTGTGTGTGTGTGTGTGTGTGTGTGTGTGTGTGTGTGTCAGCTAGCTGCAGTGATCCAATGACAACATGGGCAGAGGGTCTTTACAGTCGCATCTCAACACCAGTAGGGTTAAAGGTCACATAATAAGCTTTACAGAGGGATATATACATGTTTGTCTCTGTACAAATGACCTGTCCCTAGCGCACGCACACACACACACACACACACACACACGCACACACGCACACACACACACACACACACACACACACACTTCCCCCTTTGTCACAACTGTCAGATAATGTGTCTAACACAGAGTAGAGCATTCTGTAGTTCCCCTGATTCTGTTGTTGTTCTGATAGCTAATCCTCTGTGATTAGATCCCTCACACCAGTCGTCAATAATATTTGTATTTGTATTTATTATGGATCCCCATTAGCTGCTGCCACGGCAGTGGGTACTCTTCCTGGGATCTGGCCAAATTAAGGCAGTTATACAATTTTAAAAACATTCCAATACATTCATTACAGAATTCACAACACACTAAGTGTGTACCCTCAGGCCCATAAATCCATGTGTACGTGTGTATGTTATCATGTGTGTGTATGCCTATGTCTGTGTTACTTCACAGTCCCCGCTGTTCCATAAGGTGTATTTTTACCTGCTTTTTAAATCTGATTTTACTGCTTGCATCAGTTACCTGATGTGGAATAGAGTTCCATGTAGTCATGGCTCTATGTAGTACTGTGCGCCTCCCATAGTCTGTTCTGGACTTGGGGACTGTGAAGAGACCTCTTGTGTGTCATGTCTTGTGGGGTAAGCATGGGTGTCCAAGCTGTGTGCTAGTATTTCAAAAGACAGCACGGTACCTTCAGCTTGTCAACACCTCTTAAAAAACAAGTAATGAGGAAGTCAATCTCTCTTCCACTTTGAGCCATGAGAGATTGACATGCATGTCATTAATGTTTGCTCTCCGTGTACTTTTAAGGGCCCAGCCGTGCTGCCCTGTTCTGAGCCAAATGCAATTTTCCCAAGTCCCTCTTTGTGGCACCTAACCACACGACTGAACAGTAGTCCAGGTGCGACAAAACCAGGGCCTGTATGACCTGCATGGTTGATAGTGTTATTAAGAAGTCAGAGCAGCACTTTACTATGGACAGACTTCTCCCCATCCTAGCTAATGTTGTATCAATATGTTTTGACCATGACAGTTTACAATCCAGGGTTACTCCAAGCAGTTTAGTCACTTCAACTTGCTCAATTTCCACATTAGTCAATATCGAGATTCAGTTGAGGTTTAGGGTTTAGTGAATGACTTGTCCCAAATACAATGCTTTTCGTTTTGGAAATATTTAGGACTAACTTATTCCTTGCTACCCATTCCGAAATGAACTACAGCTCTTTGTTAAGTGTTACAGTCATTTCAGCCGCTGTAGTAGCTGACGTGTATAGTGTGGAGGCATTTGCATACATAGACACACTGGCTTTACTCAAAGCCAGTGGCATGTCGTTAGTAAAGATTGAAAAAAGCAAGGGGCCTAAACAGCTGCCCTGGGGAATTCCTGCTTCTACCTGGATTATGTTTGGGAGGCTTCCATTAAAGAACACCCTCTGTGTTCTGTTAGACAAGTAACTCTTTGTCCACAACATAGAAGGGGGTGTAAAGCCATAACACATACATTTTTCCAGCAGCAGACTATGATCGATAATGTAAAAAGCTTCACTGAAGTCTAACAAGACAGTCCCCACAATAATTTTATCATCAATTTCTCAGCCAATCATCAGTCATTTGTGTAAGTGCCGTGCTTGTTGAGTGTCCTTCCCAATATGCATGCTGAATGTCTGTTGTTAATTTGCTTTTTTCTGTGAAATAGCATTGTATTTGGACAAACAATTTTTTCCAGAAGTTTAATAAGGGTTGGTAACAGGCTGATTGGTAGGCTATTTGAGCCAGTAAAGGGGGGTTTACTGGGAAGTGGAATGACTTCATAATATAATATAAATACTGTTACACATACACACGCATGAAAGCAAGCATGCACCCACACACCCTGTGCCTGCTTTTGAATAATCCCTCAGGTGGTTGGTGGTAGAGGCAGGAGGACCTCTCTATCTCCCTTCCTCCTCCTCCTAATTCTTTCTCTCACTCTCTGACTCACTCTGTGACTCACACACTGCTCTCTATCTGTCCGTCTCAGTCTCAGCCTGTTAGCACAAGGAGCAGGAAGCTGAGCTGTAGTGCTGTGTGTGTGTGTGTGTGTGTGTGTGTGTGTGTGTGTGTGTGTGTGTGTGTGTGTGTGTGTGTGTGTGTGTGTGTGTGTGTGTGTGTGTGTGTGTGTGTCTGTGTCTGTGTCTGTGTGTGTGTGTGTCTGTGTGTGTGTGTGTGTGTGTGTGTGTGTGTGTGTGTGTGTGTGTGTGTGTCTGTGTGTGTCTGTGTGTGTGTGTGTGTGTGTCTGTGTGTGTGTGTGTGTGTCTGTGTGTGTGTATTCTAAATCAAAAAACCCATGTCGCGGTAATTAACAAAACATCCAAACATCATCAGCCACAGTTTACCCATAGGAGCAGTATCCAAAGGAGCTGTAACTAAAGGAGCTGTAACTAAAGGAGCTGTATCTAAAGGAGCTGTATCTAAAGGAGCTGTAACTAAAGGAGCTGTAACTAAAGGAGCTGTATCTAAAGTAGCTGTATCTAAAGGAGCTGTATCTAAAGGAGCTGTAACTAAAGGAGCTGTAACTAAAGGAGCTGTATCCAAAGGAGCTGTATCCAAAGGAGCTGTAATTAAAAGAGCTGTAACAAAAGGAGCTGTATCTAAAGGAGCTGTATACAAAGGAGCTGTAACTAAAGGAGCTGTATCTAAAGGAGCTGTAACTAAAGGAGCTGTATCCAAAGGAGCTGTAACTAAAGGAGCTGTAACTAAAGGAGCTGTAACTAAAGGAGCTGTAACTAAAGGAGCTGTATCTAAAGGAGCTGTATACAAAGGAGCTGTAACTAAAGGAGCTGTAACTAAAGGAGCTGTAACTAAAGGAGCTGTATCTAAAGGAGCTGTATCTAAAGGAACTGTAACTAAAGGAGCTGTATACAAAGGAGCTGTATCTAAAGGAGCTGTATCCAAAGGAGCTGTATCCAAAGGAGCTGTAACAAAAGGAGCTGTATCTAAAGGAGCTGTATCTAAAGGAGCTGTAACTAAAGGAGCTGTAACTAAAGGAGCTGTAACTAAAGGAGCTGTATCCAAAGGAGCTGTATCTAAAGGAGCCGTATCTAAAGGAGCTGTAACTAAAGGAGCTGTAACTAAAGGAGCTGTAACTAAAGGAGCTGTAACTAAAGGAGCTGTATCTAAAGGAGCTGTAACTAAAGGAGCTGTATCTAAAGGAGCTGTATCTAAAGGAGCTGTAACTAAAGGGGCTGTTTCTAAAGGAGCTGTATCTAAAGGAGTTGTAACTAAAGGAGCTGTAACTAAAGGAGCTGTATCTAAAGGAGCTGTATCTAAAGGAGCTGTAACTAAAGGAGCTGTATCTAAAGGAGCTGTAACTAAAGGAGCTGTAACTAAAGGAGCTGTAACTAAAGGAGCTGTATCTAAAGAGCTGTTTCTAAAGGAGCTGTATCTAAAGGAACTGTAACTAAAGGAGCTGTTTCTAAAGGAGCTGTATCTAAAGGAACTGTAACTAAAGGAGCTGTAACTAAAGGAGCTGTTTGTAAAGGAGCTGTTTGTAAAGGAGCTGTATCTAAAGGAACTGTATCTAAAGGAGCTGTATCTAAAGGAACTGAAACTAAAGGAGCTGTATCTAAAGGAACTGAAACTAAAGGAACTGTATCAAAAGGAGCTGTATCTAAAGGAGCTGTAACTAAAAGAGCTGTAACTAAAGGAGCTGTATCTAAAGGAGCTGTAACTAAAGGAGCTGTAACTAAAGGAGCTGTATCTAAAGGAACTGTATCTAAAGGAGCTGTATCTAAAGGAACTGAAACTAAAGGAGCTGTATCTAAAGGAGCTGTATCTAAAGGAGCTGTATCTAAAGGAACTGAAACTAAAGGAGCTGTATCTAAAGGAGCTGTATCTAAAGGAGCTGTATCTAAAGGAACTGTATCTAAAGGAGCTGTATCTAAAGGAACTGAAACTAAAGGAGCTGTATCCAAAGGAGCTGTATCTAAAGGAGCTGTAACTAAAGGAGCTGTATCTAAAGGAGCTGTATCTAAAGGAGCTGTATCTAAAGGAGCTGTATCTAAAGGAGCTGTAACTAAAGGAGCTGTAACTAAAGGAACTGTATCTAAAGGAGCTGTAACTAAAGGAGCTGTATCCAAAGGAGCTGTAACTAAAGGAGCTGTAACTAAAGGAGCTGTATCTAAAGGAGCTGTATCTAAAGGAACTGTAACTAAAGGAGCTGTATCTAAAGGAACTGTAACTAAAGGAGCTGTATCCAAAGGAGCTGTAACTAAAGGAGCTGTAACTAAAGGAGCTGTAACTAAAGGAGCTGTATCCAAAGGAACTGTATCTAAAGGAGCTGTATCTAAAGGAGCTGTAACTAAAGGAGCTGTAACTAAAGGAGCTGTAACTAAAGGAGCTGTAACCAAAGGAGCTGTATCCAAAGGAACTGTATCTAAAGGAGCTGTATCTAAAGGAGCTGTAACTAAAGGACCTGTATCTAAAGAGCTGTATCTAAAGGAGCTGATACACAACACAGAGGAGAGGAGGAGAGTCTTTTGCAGAAACATTGCATTATATGAAACTGGTCCAAGAAATGTGACAAGACGGCTGTATTGAAGCTCTTGTTTTTCTGTATGGGGGCGGTACTACTTGGCTTTGCCTCGCTGCCTGCCCGCCTCTCTGTCCTCCTTCCCTGCCTGCCTGACTCTCTGTTCTCCTTCCCTGCCTGCCTGACTCTCTGTTCTCCTTCCCTGCCTGCCTGACTCTCTGTCCTCCTTCCCTGCCTGCCTGACTCTCTGTTCTCCTTCCCTGCCTGCCTGACTCTCTGTCCTCCTTCCCTGCCTGCCTGACTCTCTGTTCTCCTTCCCTCCATCCCTGCCTGCCTGCGCGCCACTCTGTCCTCCTTCCCTGCCTGCCCGCCTCTCTGTCCTCCTTCCCTGCCTGCCTGACTCTCTGTCCTCCTTCCCTGCCTGCCTGACTCTCTGTCCTCCTTCCCTGCCTGCCTGACTCTCTGTTCTCCTTCCCTCCATCCCTGCCTGCCTGCCTGACTCTCTGTCCTCCTTCCCTGCCTGCCTGCCCGCCTCTCTGTCCTCCTACCCTGCCTGCCTGACTCTCTGTCCTCCTTCCCTCCATCCCTGCCTGCCTGCCAGCCTCTCTGTCCTCCTTCCCTGCCTGCCTGACTCTCTGTTCTCCTTCCCTGCCTGCCTGACTCTCTGTCCTCCTTCCCTCCATCCCTGCCTGCCTGCGCGCCACTCTGTCCTCCTTCCCTGCTTGCCTGCCCGCCTCTCTGTCCTCCTACCCTGCCTACCTGCCTGACTCTCTGCCTGGGTGCCCAGGCCCCCCACGCACCCATGTACCCCTTGGAGAGAATCTCTCCGGAGAGACTCGCTCAGCCTCACTGTTCCCTGGTAAACACTGCATAAAGCTTTTAGAGCAAGGACACTCGAGGAAGATTTACCACTGAGCGGCTTTAAAAGAGCAATATAACACTGCTTTACCTCTACTGCTCCCTCTGTGAGTTGGAGAGAGACGTGGGTGGGGGGAGAGAGGGAGAGAGAAATAGAAAGAAAAAGGAGGCAGAGAGAAATGACAGACACAGATGCAGAGACAGAGACAGAAAGTCGGATACACAGGAGAACACATAGCGATATATCCAGATACAACAAACAGGTTTCAGATCAGGGCATCTGGGAACAGGATAAGACGCAGAGATATCGCCAGCGACTCCAAACAGGTTTCAGATCAGGGCATCTGGGACCAGAACAGAAGAGAGATCACAGCTGCTGACCAACTAACGGCCCTCAGATTAATGTCAAGGAGCTAAAGGACCACCATGGGATTACGTTCTAGGCCTGCACAGTACTGGTAGAAGCAGTCACTCTGGAGTGAGACACAGAGACACAGAGAGACAGAGGCATTAGCCTGCAATAGAGAGAGGGGTAGAAAGAGGTAGAGAGAGAGAGAGAGAGGGGGGGGGTAGAAAGAGGTAGAGAGATAGAGGGAGGGGTAGAGAGAGAGAGAGTGAGAGAGGGAGAGAAAGAGAGAGAGACTGTTGGGAACAAAGGAAGCCGATGTCAGCCTAGCTGTAGAATGTCATGGACTTCACAGCTCTCTCTCTCTCTCTCTCTCTCTCTCTCTCTCTCTCTCTCTCTCTCTCTCTCTCTCCCCCCCCCCCCCTCTCTCTCTCTCTCTCTCCCCTTCTGCCAACTGCTCTGGTCCAGTCTTTTTTTTCTCCTCCTTTGTTCTATCTCTCTAGCCCTCTAGCACGTATTCTCTTTTTCTCTCTCATTCTATCATCCTGTCTCTCACAAACTCCCTCCCTCCCTCTCTCTCACACAGTGATAAAACAATGGCGTTTCAACACCTAATTAGTCCAGTAATTGAAGGTGTGAGACGATGCAAGGCGAGATGCTCCACTCCTGTTATCCCTCCCTCCATCTCACCCTGTCCTGCTGTCTCTCCCTCTCTCTCTCCCTCCCTCTCTCCCTCCCTCCCTGTTCTGCTGTATCACCCTCTCTCCACTCTCCCTGTCCTGC